>NW_025320960.1:0-25087 GCF_019176455.1 Solea senegalensis | reverse complement strand
TTTCTGTCAGTCTTGAATTTCAAACTGCTGCGCCATCGTTTTTTGCTGAAGTGTAACAGACAGCATTTTTTTTTCTTTTTCTGAGTGCAGGAATTGTCATGTGTGCGTTTGAAGAGTTTCAGCCTCGACATGGTTTAAAAGTCACAGGTTAAAAAACGCACCGCAGTAAGTGTCACCACCTGGATTAGCAATAAAGATGGTGGAAATTAATTTGTTTGTTTAGAAGACGCGAGCTGAGGACGCTGAGGCAGATGTGAGGAGAAGGAAACGGCTTGATTGAGAGAGAGAGAGAGAGTGCTGGAAAGAGATGGACTGCATCTGAGGACGAGGGGGGACAGGGAGGTTTCATTAGTGCCCCTGAGGCTCCAACAATTTTATTGTTGTGAATGTGAGCTGTGTGGAAGGGAGAAAAAAAAAACATGAGACCTTCAGAAAGCGATGAAGACCTTACTCCCCGCCTACAGCTCTCTGAAGCAGTTCTCTTCATTTCTGCAGTTAGTAATTGTGAGTGTAAGCATTAGGGACCAGATGGCCTCCCCCTGCCTCCTCCTTTCTTCTCCATCCATCCCTCTCCTTATGGGTTTCTTCTCGCCTTCCCTTCCTCACAGCTTCCTTACCTCCTTGGCATGTGTGTGTGTGTGTGTGTGTGTGTTTGTGATTGTGTGGGTGTATTTTGTGCCAGTAGCCAAACAGACTGATGCATGGTGACATTTTCTCCAGCCGAAGTAAAAGAAACGGTGGTAAAGCTCTCCTTCTCTCTCTCTCTCTCTCTTCCCCTGAAAGACGCTGTCAGCCATGACTGGCCTTGTTGAACATGCACACACACACACACACACACACACACACACAAAGTGACACACCAACTTATATACTGTCTGTGTGCACTGCAGCACACTCATCCTCTCTCCTCTTCCTCTCCTGCTGACAGACAGGAGTCAAACCCACTTCATCCTCATCAGTAATGCTTTCTCTTTTGGATGTGACAAGGAGGAAACAAGGTTGACATGAGCTGAAGTCATGCTGTAGCTCAGGGGCAGACGAGTGGGAAATATCACCATCCAGCTAATGTTGTTTTAAATAGCTTTGTCTCTGGGCCAGACAAAAAAAAACAAACCTAACCGCTGCTGCTGCTGTCAGTGCTCAGGAGGGTCAAACAGACGCAGACTAATTCAATAGGATTTTCTTTGAGTCTGTTGAATTACATTTTCGCAGCTTATAGCGACTGATTGAATTCAAACTGGGAAATGTTCCTTAAGACGGTCGTCCGATTAAACACAAGTCAGCGGAGATGTAGTTTTACTTGAGGCGAATTAAATGTTTCCCGTTTAAAAAGGGAGTAAAACATTAAGTCGGCTAATAAATGTGGACTGAGCAGAATTAAATGGAAGATGTAGCTACAAGAACATTGTGTGATTTATAAATGCATCGCAATCTGAGCTTGAGAAAAAGGCAAGTTTTTTTTTGTAGATTTTGTTATGTTCTATTCAAATTAAACAAAAATGTAATGCATACATGTCGTAAACACTTCTTTTTATCTCCTGCATTAATTATAGTTAAAGGTCTAGTGTGTAGAGTCTGTGGTGGGGGCTTTTCTATTATTATCTTAAAAATTAAGGTGAGTTTTCCATGAAGTCTGCTGTGATGTTATACAAGGACTGAGTCTGCAACTTAGTGCATACTAGTTAGTTAGTTAGTGAGTTACTTAGTTAGTCAGTCAGTCAGTTTATTAGTGGTCACACTGAATAAGGGAAGAGGAATGTAAAGAACGTTTTTCTTAAATTTCCGTGTGATGGTGAAGATAAATGAAGTAATAAAAAACATGATTTTAAATACTAAATTGTTAACATTTTTAGTTGGTGCTCAAAAATACACACTTGTCCTTTAACCCTTTAACACATAAGCGTCAAAATGTCTGTCTGACCTTTTTTTTTTTTGCATATTTTAACCATAAAAGAGTCAGAAAATGTCCTGTGAGTAAGTTTTACCAATTTTTCCAGAATAATAAGAATAATAAGTTACTGCATGTTAAAATAGTGTATTAACAATTTAAAATGAAAGAAAAACAAAGAGAAAAAAAACACACAACCATTGCGAAATTACGGTGATGCAAAGTGTCACGCGGCGTCTGCGATACGCTCGGTGTTAAAGGGTTAATGTTTGGTGCAGTAATACTCCAACGTTCAATAATTATCCCACAATTGCAATAGCTATCAGAAAGGTGGATATTTTATCTCATGGCCAAGTGGAAAGGGAACTTGTCTTGTAACCAGAATGTTGCTGGTTCAAGTCCTCACCAGGTCAAAAAGCCCGGGGTCACCTGAGCAAGGTACCAAACCCCCACTGCTCCTAATTCTAGGAAGGTCTAGTCAAGGATGGGTTAAATGCAGAGAAGGAATTTCCCTACGGGGATTAATAAAAGTACAAAAAATAAATGGACATCAGTGGAGCAGAGACTTTTGTGTGTAAAGAGTTTCCTGTCTGTGTGAGTGCTGGACAGGGTTAGAGTTTAATTAACCTCATTATCTGTGTCTTTACTCTCAGACGTCCATTTTAAGTGAAAACATCGCAATGACAGTCCTGAGTAAAGTGAATTAGTTAACATATGATAAATGCACATACTGTGTGGGAGCCAATCACACATGACATTATCAAAGCTTAAATTGCTGCTTCTTTTGAAGTGGCTTGACTTTTTAGAGCCGCTCTTTATTTCTTCCTCACAGAGTCGGCGTCTGGAAAGGAAATCTGTGACACACAGGT
This sequence comes from Solea senegalensis, assembly GCF_019176455.1. Taxonomy (NCBI): domain Eukaryota; kingdom Metazoa; phylum Chordata; class Actinopteri; order Pleuronectiformes; family Soleidae; genus Solea; species Solea senegalensis. The sequence continues at coordinate 22,330 of NW_025320960.1, read as the reverse complement.
TCATCTTGACTTTTTAAAGTTTTGGTTTTCACATAAACATTCACTTTAAATTGAACTAATTTCATGTTCATGATCTAGTCTCCAACACGATCACGTTAAAAGATTAGTTCTTGATTTCTAGCCTAAATGGGGCGTACTGGAGGTGATGATTGGCAGAGTTGCTTTGCTGAATCATCACAAAATGAGCGAGAAGAGCACGTTGGGCGTAAAGCGTCAATTCCACTTTATAATACCACAAATTATTGAGGTCTGGAGTTGATGTCATTCTCAGCCAGGAGCACAAATACACAAGGTTGACAGCAATTATCCAATTATGAATCAATTATTAAATTAACCTTCAATTATTTTCATAATTGATGAATCAGTGCCTTTTTCCAATAATTAAAAAAAGTTTTCTGATTTTTCAACTTCTTAAATGTGAATTTTTCTGGTTTCTTTGCTCCATATGACAAAAAAAAATATCAGTAAAACATTTGAGAACATCATTATTTCTGACATTTTCTGGACCAAAACATTTACTTGATTTACCAGGGGTAAAAAAACTCTAACAGATGAATTGATTATTAACCGATTACAGCTTCTTAAATGTGAATTAAAACATTGAATCATTTTGGTTTGAGGACAAAACAAGACATTTGAAAACATCCATTGCAGGTTTGGTAAACGCTGATCAATATTTTTCAACATTTTTGACATTTTATGGACCAAAAAAAGTACTTGATTTACCAGGAAAGAAACCACTCAAATTGATTAATCAATTATTAGCCAATTACTGCATCTTAAATGTGAACACTAATCAACATTTTTCAACATTTTCTGATATTCTGAGAATGGACAGATTAATCAATGATGAAAATAATCATTAGTTTGCAGCCCTACACACACACACACACACACACACACACACACACATACACATACATACCATCAGGGCAAACAAAGCCAAATGGGGACCAGACAATGCACACTATCATTCCAGATCTTGGAAGTGTCAAAATAAATAAATCCAAGATCCTTAGAAGTGTACTGAGAAAAGAAAAAACAACCTTGCATAAATGAGCGATTTCTTACAAACATGATGCTGAATTTTAACATGTTCACACTCTACAGTTACACGTAGATTTCAAAAATAGTTTTCCTGACTGTGACATTTCCACTCACTTAACTGATGGAAATAAAATGCTTCAGACTGAATTAATCATTCAATTTTAGTTTAAGGAGGAGAAGAAAATTGCAAGTATCATAGAATCGCAATACTATGGAATTGTGACGTTGTGATGTTGTGGAAGGCAAAGATTTCCTTCCTCTCCACTCCTCTTCTGTATCGTTTTTTATATTTTTCTTTGCTTGTCAGCATCAGAATCATCACACACTTTATTAATCTTCTACATTTGCTGCTTCAGAATTAAAATAACACTAAAAAAGAATAATTTTAAGGGAACACAAGATTAGCAGCAGAATGCATATACTGTATGTTAAAAGGAAAGTGTGCACTTATGAAGAGATATGACCTTTTAAGTTTCATGACAATAAATAGAACTGAAGGAGTGCGTGTGAATGTAAACCGTTTGAAATGTAATTATGCTATGATTATTATTTACCTTAGCAGCAGAGACGTATTGCACATGGATTATCTTTTTTCCTCAGTTTACCAGAGCAGCTCCACACTCGGCTGAAAGTGCAGACACACTGTGATGATGTAAGCTAGTGTAATGATTACCACAGCCATCAGGGGATCCTAATGACAACATGTAACACACACACACACACACACACACACACACACAGACACACACACACTTCCTCCTCTTATGTGTCTGTGTCTGTGTTGTTTCCTCCTCAGATTCTCAGTAATAGGAAAGGTCTGCTGCCAGAGCCAAACTTGGCCCAGTTGCTGACCAGTATGACCAACCCGGCCGCCCTGCAGATCCTCATGAGACCGTACCACACTGGGAAAAGAGGAGGTACGACGTGACTGTGAATGACGGTGTGAAGCGCTGTCACCTGGAGCACAGATGTTTGTGTCATTTGAGTTCTAAAAACTGAACTCCAAAAATCACTGGTTCCTAATTGAAAATCACAATGTGAACCCATGGAACTGCACTTTATCATTATTATTATTATTTTCTTACTGGAATTATTTTGATTCATTTATTGTTATTACCTTATAATAATAGCTGTTTTAGTTTTGATTTGTTTGGGTTAGAATTAGTGATGGCCTTGCAGTCGACCACTACCAGCCATTTCCTCCTCCACAAAAGAGATGATTTTCTCCAAATCTGTGTGATTCTTTCTTCTAAACACACTCAGTTACTTTCACAATCTTTTCAAAGTCCTGATGCTAAAGATAATGCGGTGCTGATGTGACAAGTAAGTATTTCTTTATTTGTGAAACCCCAAACCAAAATAGAACGCTCCACATTCCTCATCTTGACGCAGTCACTGTATTACGACTTTATTCTTGAAAACTATCAGTTTTTTGTATTACTCATATTTCTATTTTTTTTTTTTTTTTCCGGAGCAATGATTGTGTGTCACTACACTTTTCTTCCACAGTGAGCTCAGCATATAATGTGTAAATTTAGAAATTTAAAAGACAGATTTAATATTTTCAGTACCTTCATTTAGGAAATGATGTAGAATATTTCCCAGGAAATGGAATAGAAATTATGAGACTCTGTGTTGAACAGTGACTTGAGAGTTCGGTGAGGAGCAGAGTAATAAACATACGGACGAGACAGAAAGTCCACGATGATTAATTTGAATAATCTATCTACATTTTGAGGTTTGCCAAGGTCCTGATCAGAGACTGTACTCTGCCTCCATCTATTGTAATCACCTCAAACGACGGCTTCATTATGTGATGAATGGCTAATCAGGTATTAAAATGGAAAAAAAAAAAAACGAGAACAGGAAGAAGAGAGGATGGTGGAAGCAGACAAGCTCTCTCTCTCGGCACGTGCACTCTGCACAATTAAAATCCAAAATTAGGACCTTGATTAAATGTTAAACTTTCTCCAGCTATTCTGGAGGAAACTACCATTAGCATTGACGCTTACATTTATTATGAGGAGGCCTTGTGCGGCACACACACACACACACACACACACAGTGAGAAGAGTGGCACTCGTCTGAAGGTGAGAAATTATTCTGGCATCACTCGTGAACATGGAACGTTCCTGATATTTGCTCATCCAAACTGCACTTGGATGTTTTTTTAAATCCTTAAAAAACCTTTTTAATGAATGTCTTTTATTTTCATTACTCTGCTTAAAACCAGTCTGAAGCACTTTAATTCATAACATCTTATTTATCTGTGTGCGCACTCTATACTTTCTTACGTGTTTTATGTTTTTGAAATGTTCTTAAGTATGAAAGATGCTGTATACAAAAGTATTAATTAGAGCTGCAACTAATGATGATATCCGTAATCGATCAGTCTGTCCATTATTTTCTGGACACTTTTCAATCTTTATGCAGAAACGCACACATTTCTGTTCATCTCCTCAGACTCTTGAGGACACCAATCTATGGAGCCCCGGGTGTCATGTGACTCAGTTTGTTTCCTCCGCCATGGTGGCAGGAAAGGCTGCTAATGATGTTATGAGGGAGTTGGGAGTGGGCTGTGTGTCACCTTCTTTAATTGTGTCGTAAAGGACTGATGGATGTGTTGTGTGACTCCACTATAATAATTCCACCTGTATGCCCGTTGAGATGTTGATTGATTGATGCATTAAGGGCAAGAAATGTAAAAAAAAAAAAAAAAAGACAAACACAAACAGAGGCACTGACTGATGATGTTGTTTGTTCCTGTTTAGGGAAGTATGGGCGTCACAGCAGCCTGCCTTTCCTGCGACCTCCACTCACCACAGCGCTGCTCACACTGGGAAAAGCTCACCAGGTCGCCAAACCCCATAATCATGATTTTTTCAGTGTGTGTGTGTGTGTGTCGATGAGTTTGTTTGACAGTTGTTCCTCTTTTCCTGACAGAGTGCCATGCTCGGAAACGGACTAGTCCTTCAGAACCTGTTACACATGCAGCTCGCACAGCAGCAGCTTCTTCACATCAAAGACAAACGCATCACTAGTGTAAGACAACTTTGTCGTACATTTCTGTGTGCTCTTACATTTTAATCTTCAGCACTTAAATGAATCCAAACAACCCTGAAATTCTGCCACCTTATTGCTTCTTTTTGTGCTCAAAGTAAACATCAAGACGTGTTGGAATTTCCGTCCACATTTTGATTTACATATTTCCTTTTGAGTTGTGTCTCTATAATGATTTCTCTCCTCACTCAAGTGAACCCGAGACTCTGTGAGACTTATGTTTGACGTATTTGAAGGGGCTTTAGACGCATTAAGATGCAGAATATATGGTGTTAGGGATTCTGTCTCTTCCTTTAACTCCTTTACTGGGCAAAGAACTAGGAAATTGTACAGCTGGTAATGCGCAACAAGAGTTCCAGGGACCACAAGGGACCAACCTGACCCAACTAACATGTTTTGATGGTGGGAGGAAACCGTAGAGCCTGAAGGAAACCCTACGCAGACATGGGGAGAACACGCAAACTCCACACAGAAATCGATCCCAACACCACCTTGCTGTGAGGCAACAGTGTTATCCACTGGTTCACCATGCCACCCTAAGTCTAAAAGAAGCTCAGCTCAGTGCCAGTAAATTTACATTTCAATACTAAACGTGCGCTACAACATGAGTAGAACGCGTCACTAGTTCGCTCAGAATCAGCTGTTTATCACGGACGACAGATCGTCTTACGATTGCCTGTAGTTGGTAACTTTCGCAGACGTCCGAAAACGTGTTACCATGCGTTACCGCAAGATCTTAGAAACACGTGGATTTCACCTTTCTTTCTTTCTTTCTTTCTTTCTTTCTTTCTTTCTTTCTTTCTTTCTTTCTTTTTCACCCTTAGGTCTCCAGTCTGCTCGGGGATCCATCCAGGCTGCTGATGCAGAAAGCGTTGTCTCTGCGGCCTCCAGGCCTCGTGTCACTGGGGAAAGGCCTCCTGGGAGATTCCCCTACAGGTAAGCAAGAGCGAGAGAGAGTTTCAGTAAAAAAAAAAATTACTGCAAAACAGAGGAAGCTGTAGTGAAGAAGTGACCTGTGATGAGCTGCATTCATCATATTTTCTTCATCCCGTCATTTACCGTTGAGTGATGTTCAAGTCGAGACACATTTATTTAAAGAGTGCGTTAAAAACTTCAGGAGTTGAAAGTGTTTTACAAAAGCAGATGGTTAGTCAAGCGAAAATAAGGAAATGTACAGTTGCTAAATTTAAAGGTGCTTCATATAAGAAATGTCAAAGATTAAGGAAACATGTTAATTGAAATAAAATTGACCTTTTCATGTCCAACAAAAACACAACCTTGTTACTTTCGTTGTTAACCCTTCAACAACTTTTTTTTCTCGCTTATTTTAAGGGGGCCAGAAAATGTATTTCTCCAGAATGACCTAAAAAAAATCTATTGCATGTTCACTGCAATTTAAAGTAAAACAAAATGCTTTATTGGAAAAAAACAAAACACTGTAATTGCACATGAACACCAGATTTTGCATGTTAAATTTGAATTTTTAACAGTATAACACATATTTAAAATAACATTTGTTTGGGTTTTTGTCTCAATGTGCTAAAATGTGAGCTGTAGCCGCACTGTATTTAATAGCAAATCCAACACACAACATTTTACTGTAAAGCAACATCAGAACAACCATTATGTGTATTTTCCTCTGTTGTTGTGACTCTGACTCTCTTGTTTAATGTGTTCAATAAAAGGATGTAAAGACACAAGAGGCACATGTAAAAGATGATGTAAGTCATCATGTGTCGATGTGTCAGGTTTCCCCTCTGCAGATTCATGTGCAGTCGTATATTACTGTACATCACATCCTCGGGCAACTGCATTGCATTTACAATTCAGATCTCCAGCTGAGAAGAGCTGTGTTGTTTTTAAATGGAAGTGATGGATCACAGTGTGTGTGTCTGTGTGTGTGTGTGTCCCTCCTTTGATTGTGTGCATGTGTCAGCTGAGATTGTTAGCTTCAGGCTATTAGAGCTGATTGTTTTTATTGTTCTGCAGAGGCCATCTTTCACAGCAATATCAGATTTATAATAAGTGCGATTGTGTATGTATGTGTTGGTGTGAGTTTGCCTTTATTGTGCATGTGCATCTTTGAAGTGTGTCCTTTTGTTTCTGTATGTTTTCTGTGCGCTCGTGTGTGTGTGTGTGTGTGGTGCGTGTGTGTGCGTGTGTGTGTGTGTGTGTGTGTGTGTGTGTGTTCATTAAAAAAAAGCCCCCGGAGTGAGTGGAATAATGTGCTGGGCTGTACATAAACATGATAAGTGATCATGTACGAGCAGAAAAACCTACCCTCAAATCGTGCAGCAGCTCCACACAGATGATGGGGACGGAGCTCAGTTCTGAGCCGTCTGAGTGATTCGTCCCTGTCCTGAGGAGACAGAGATACTGATGGTTATCTGGAAAAGCCTTTTTATGAGTCAGTCTGGAGTCGCTCATCTCCTTGCTTTCATTTCCCCTTATTTAATTTCCTTTAAGGGATTTTTCTTTACTGAACATTGTCGCTGTCCAAAAACTTTACTTTTTCCTCTTTATATAATATTTCTGTCTCTTTTCCTTATCATCCCTGTTTGTTTTTCCTCTCTTGTACTCTTTTGCATTCCCTTGTCATCCAATGTCATCTCATTCACTCACTCATCTTCCTCCACATGAGGGTCATGGGAGGTGCTGGTTTCAATCCCAGCTGACATAGGAACACACATAGAGACAAACAACCATCCTCTCTCACACTTATCCTCAATGTTGTGTCTTTACCTCCTATTTCTTAATCTTCTCCATCTATTCTTCCATCCTCTGTATCTCCTTGCAGATTTGAGCCAGGAGTCCGTGCCTGTGTCGGCCCACAATGCCACAGTGGTGGTGTCAGCAGCAGGTATGATGCCATACCTCCAGGGTCGAGCTGGAGCGGGAGAACAAAACAGCACCCATTCTATCTCCACAACGCCCTCTGCTTCCTCCACCTCTTCCACTTCCTCCTACTCCTGTGACAGACAGCCAGCTCCTCCAGGGACCATGGTGGCCTCCCAGCTGCAGGGACAGAGCTACTCCTTGGGTATAAGTAACTCCGGCCTCGGCCCACCTCCCCCTAAACCTCCTGGAGGAGTTTACACATCATCAGGCCAGCACACCAGCGTAGATGCTTGTACCCTGGCTAACATGGTGAGAACTGTGAATACAACGCACACACCTTTACAAACACATTCTTGCACAGCATTCTTAGTGAGGACACTTGTGGATATAATGTTTACGTGCCAAACCATTAACCCTTTAAAACAGAGTGTATCGCACGTTTGTGTAAGCATACTTTGCATCACCGTAATTAAGCGACAGTTCCAGCAGATTCTGAAAACTGAGAAGTTGCACGTCAATTTAACTTGCGCTGGTGCAGGAAGCTGGCAAATCAGCGTCTTTGGGAGGAGTTGGAAAAACGCCTGTACACAGTTTCCATTTTTCAGCCAGTTTTTGGACATTGAGACAAAAACTAATTTTATATTTAATATGTTTTATACTGTTCACATTTCAAATCTAACACTAACTCAAACTTTTTTGTTTTTCATTTTAAATTACTATTTTAACATGCAGTAAATTGTAAATAACTGCCAGATATTGAAAGGTATTCTGGAAAAAATGAGCAAAAACACTTACTCACAGGACACTTTTCTTTTATGGTTAAAAAAACAGTCCAGACGAACATTTTGAGGCCTAGGTATTAAAGGGTTAATGTAACAATGAGTCTAACCCCTCATCAAGTCCTTTGAAGGCATTAATTGTCCTCACAATGTTGTACAAACACACAGTTATTTCAATTTATCGTTCTTTTTGTTGTTGTTGTTTTCTGCCTTGAGATTTTAAATGCATCTCTGGGGTTGTCACAAAAGCAATTTTTGTTGTTTATGTGAATGTGAAGGTATTTATGCAGAATCACTGTGTTGCATTTTCGTATAGACAGTCGTTAGAGGGAGGCGGGAGAAGAGCGACAGGATTAACACGTTGTTTTGATGTGAATGGGTACAGCAGAGAAAACATGAGAAGGCCCAACTAAAAAAATCTATATAATTCTCACTGTATGCTATATTTGATACTTATTTCCAGTGCAAAAACTAATCCTCCGCATCGTAACATAACTTTGGCGCCGTTGTGCGTCTAAAATATTCAAAATATAGCTTTAAGTTACAATGTTATTGATTTGTTTTTCCTCCCAGTTTGGTCTACATTTACGGGGTGACAGCTGCTCACGTGTGTGTGGGAACTGAGGTCCAGTTCCCTGCTCTACCTTTTCAAACAGGCAGTGTGCTGAACGCTATCTACTGTGTGTGTACGTCATAGCACTATAAAAAGAAAAATGAATTATCCCTTTTATGTTTCTAGAGAAGTATTTCAAGATAATGATCAACTGACATGTTTTTTATGGGATTTTCTGCTTGACCTTAACTCTCGCTGTCCGTGCCACTTCCTATCTGTCTTCCACCCTATCGAGTGCGAGTGTGTGACTCAAACTGGTCCACACACACCTGTCTCACCCTTATTTACAGATGAAGTATGAGCACTGTTCTTTTATGTTAGATTTTTCCACACTGATCTACATCTCCTCTACCACCAGGCCTGGTTTAAATAAAGCACCGCTGCTCTAACATCATCATCATCATCATCATCCGTAATAAGGAGCTGTTCAAAGATAATCACAGCTCTGAAGTTCTTAGGGGAACTGAATCCAGTACCAACGCTGTCTCCTCTAAAGTCTCTTTAATGGAGGGAAAGTGTAATTAACGACGAGAGCAACCCTCCCAGGATTCCACTGCCTCTTTAGTTTAGTTCATTTCAATTTTTTGCAACTTCAAAACCGTAATTTTCAAGTCAGCGTGCTGAGCTTAAAATCACAGGGTCACAGTATTGTTTTTGTATTCCTCGGTAAAAACCAAGTCATAATCAAGAATAAAAGGATTGAATAGATACTGTAGCTCAATGTTTGTGCCAGTTATGCTTAAATCCCGCTTCACCCCCCCTCTCTCTTCAGGTCAGCAGTGGTCAGAGTTCTCTGTTGGGAGATCCTCCTAAAGAAGTCCGCCTGCCCTCTAATCCTTACCTGAACCTGGCCAGTGTAATGCCAGGAGTCGTTCTGCAAGGTACACACTCACACAGTCGACACTGTTGTTCTTAATTTGATTCTTATAAAACATGTAATCTCTAGTAATATAAAAAAATAATAACAATTGTCAGTCTAATCCAGATGTGGACAAACAAATTCTCAGAGGGCCATACAAAGATAGGAATGGATGAAAGATGAAATATTAACCCTTTAACACACCTATACACATTTGTGTGTTTTTGGCTTTTCATTTCTAGAATATTTTATAATTTTTTCTTTATGGCAGGTTGTGCATTTTTGAGTGTATTTAAAAGTCTATTGTGAACGTGAACTAAAAGACTCACACTAACAAACACCTAAACGCAAACATTTTTGATGTATCATGACAAAACTTAATTATAAATATAAATATAAAAACTTTGAAAATGCATTAATGTTTGGTATGTATGATGAGGACTGATGTTGGGGCTCTAGGTGCGCTGGCTTGCTTAGTATTTCATGTGCATGTTATACCTATTTAGTGGAGTATTTTTCCTCCATGTCATGTCTGGTGCTCTGTAAAAACATCCACATTTGACACTAATGTAACTGTTTTCACATTAAAAAAAGAGAGGAAAAAAGCAGTAACTGGCAAAATCACTGTGATATTAAGCTCCCTGTGGCTACTTCAAAATAAAAGTCAAGCTGTGCTTTTCGCCCCTGCTTTTAATGTGAAGATGCAGCAGTAGGAACTGAACCGTTCACTCTACGTTTGCAATAACTCAACAGATACTGAGCATCTCATCATACACTGTCTGGTTCAACGCTTAGAACACAGAGCATTTTGGCTGCTTTTTTCCATTACTATGTTTAAACCTAGGCAATCGGATGAAAAGAAATTCATTTTCACAAACTATACAAACACAAGAAGTACTCAAAATGCATAAAATGGGATTGAATTTGGAAATACGTCAAGTTCACTTTCGCTCGTTTTTATGAACAAAAAGAAAAGAAAAACGTATTATTCACACAGCAATTTTCCATGGGTCAAGCTGCTGGTTCCAATAACAACACATCATCCACAGATCCTTTGCTTCATTTGTAATAAATCTTATTTTTCCTTCGAGGATCTTGCAGATAAAGCTCGCCCAAGGCCAGATCTGGCCCTGGGGCCTTGCAGTATGTTGCCATATGTCTAACCACAGTTGCCTTTGTCCATGAAAGAACACATTTGAAACTATTCAAAGCCAACCCTAACACTCTGTGTGCACTCTGTGGCTCTACAGGGACGGTTGGGAGTAAAGCACAGGGAAGACAGGCCACCTCTGGAGTTTACAGCAGCTCAGTTGCTCCTGTTGTGTCTCAGGGCTCCGGTTCCTTCTCCCACAGCGTTGCTGCTACAACAAATGCTCCGTACAGCACTGACGCCTCCGCCGACTACAGTCAGTACAACCAGGCCTACACACAGGTACTGCAACACAACACAGAGACACACACTGAGACAAAATGTGCTGACAAAAATTAACGTGAGCTCTCTTTTCTTCCAAATTGTGTCAAAGTGTTGCTGGGCTTAAACAGTGTGAGAGAGGTGGTTGATGATTGAGTGGAAGATGCAGAATAAGTAAATGGATGAGTGCAGCGGTGATAGAATGAGTTGCCACTGCTTCCTCTCCTGTGACACTCAACAAGCCAAGAAGCCTCCTCACTGGCTTTGTCTCTCTTTCTTTTCCTTCTGTCCCTCATTCCCTCTCTGCCTCTGCATGTTTTCTCCAGCAGCATTTTAATTTACAATCTGGTTGTCCAAACAAATGAGTCATGATTAGATCACCGATAGATGGTTCACATTCATTTGTCTTTGGAGAGTCGTGGCAGAGAGGAGCGAGAGAGAGAGAGAGAGAGCGAGAGAGAGAGCGCGAGAGAGAGAGCGCTGTCTGCAGGAACAATAACGGAAGAGAGAGAAAGTCAAATTACAAAATCAGCAAAGAAGAGAAAATGAAGAAACAATCATTTATTCATCTGCTCTTTGCCTGATGTTTGCCCGTGTGTGTGTGTGTGTGTGTGTGTGTGTGTGTGTGACGCAGGAGGCCATGCAGCAGTGGTACCAGCACTACCAAGCAGCACAAGCTCACACCTATAGCACGGCTCCTCCCCAGGACAGCACGGCCACAGACTACAGCAAGGAGCACATACAGGTAGCGCACACACACACACACACATTAAAATGTTGTATGTATGTGGCCTGGGTGTGCACACCATTATTACAAAACATGAAAAACTTCCTTCAAATCCTTAAACATAATCATGTACAAAAGCCAATGACCTTACTGAAAATGGAGTGCACCAAATGCTGAAAATAACCCAGAAGTAATAAAGTGAGGGGTCAAATTTTTTTTACGCATTATATTTAACATACACACTGCCAAAACGAGGCTTGTGCGATGACATTAAAAAGTTTAATTTATTTTCTAAAATACAGTGAATGTTATGGCAAAATAAATAAGAAGTAGTTAAAAAGCTAAAGTCAGTGGCTCTTATTTTGAAAGCCAGGCTGAAAGGAAGTGGTGCTGTATAAACATTGGAAGAAAAAAACACTCTTTTGTTTATAGCGGAACTGTATAATTGAATAAGTGTTTCACATTTGTAATAATGGTTTGCACTTCTAGGCCACTATAGTTTTCCACCTCAAAACAAAGTTTAATACTGTGCAAAAGTACTATAATGACCATATACTGTATATAATAATTTCTGCATCTTTTTAATGGAAAACAACCAGAAAATACAGGAATTATGTATCCAGTCTTAAAATAACAATTAATATTTTATAAAGCACGTCTAGGCCTAAAACCTTTGCACAGTACTGTCGTTTTCCCAAGACATTGTCCTTAAACGTTGCATAGAACTACAAATCAGACCTGGAAGAAAAAAGAATCACCTGTACAGGATGAATCATCAGACCTTCTTGTGTTCCAGCCTCCTCCAGTGACGACCTACGGGGATTACAGCTCCTACATGCAGGCGGTCACTCAGTACTACTCCCAACCTGCAACGGCCAACCAGGCCTACGGCAGCAAGGTACAGGCATGCAGTAATGAAGTTTGTCATTGTTTATTGAACAGATTTCATTTTGTTTGTGTCTATATAAATATGACCCGAGTGCACGTGTGTGTGTGTGTGGTGTTGTACTGACATTTATTGTAGAGTTTCAACCTGAATAAGGTCATTTAACAACAGGTAAAACTTAAATTATGCTAAATGAATATAAGTTTAATACATATACTCATTAACCCTTAGAACATAGCGCATTTAGGCTGCTTTATTCCATTACAACTGTATATTAAAACGTATACACAGGTGTAATAAAAAAAAATGTGATTTTTTTCAAATAAAAATTTAATCAGATTGAATTTGCGAAATTTCGAAATACGTAAAATGTGACGGATTTCTAAGTTTCGCTCCCTTGCTTGTTCTGTGCTCCGTTGTTTTTTGTGTGAGCTTCTGATGGGCGGGTCTTAGTGGCTGCCTGCTGATTGGCTACTGAGTTATGGAGCGACAGCTCAATGGACCGGGAGAAGTCACAGGCTTGGAGTCGCTGTCCGTCAGGGAACTCGGTCCCCAAGTTTTCCCAGTCCACATCGAGCACAAAAGAGTTGGAGCAAACAAAATTCCAATCATTGCAAAGAAAAATATCTCTTCAAACAAGTGCATGTGCAAGTTTGTGCATATTATAAAGTTTTCGCCATCATTTCTATAACCAGACTTTTTCTTTTTTTTTTTTTAAATGTTGTGTGATTGAAACATGTTCACACAAATTTGTTTGGCGACCCCTAAAACAACCTGTGGCTCCCCACGTAGTTTCCCTGAGATGAGTGCTGTAACCTGTCCTTCACATGAAGCGTGCGGTTTGTCTGTGTTTTTATTTTGAGACGGTGACGGTGTCTCTCAGACACTGATATCCTGTCAGAGGCAGCAGCACATCACTCTGCACCCAGCAGCTGATACTGTGTACACACCGGCCTCCTCGCTCTTATCTGTGTGTGACTGTGAAGTCATGTTTTGCCCTCAAAGGGTTTTGTTTCATGGAAGAGTTGTATTCTGGTCTGCAGAGCTCACTGTTGGTGGAGTTGGAGCCTGTGACACACAAACCAAGCTCCTGTTCTTCTGTACAGATAAAAATATCTCTCTATCAACGTTTCTTTTGATATCTGAGCTCAAGAAGTAGATCAGACTGGTCTTTATCCAACTCTGAACCTCCATCATTCAGACAAAGCTCCTGAATCGGTTGCTAGCTCCTAGTTTTTGGTTGCCAAGCAACGACAGACACGACAGGAGTGCGTCCCTCAAGTGCCTCGGTCAAAAACACCTCTGGCATTTTGTGGATGTGGACTGCTCAGTTTTTTTTGAAGTGTGGCCGTGTGGGGTATTGACATATTTTCAGTCAATGTTACACAGTCTCTTCTGCTTCAAAACTAAAGTTTTAAACCTTTCACTCTCCCACACACCAAAGCTCATGGAGAACATTTTTACGTTTCATCATGTGTTATTGTGACTTTGAAAAGTTTAAAGGTTTACCCAAGTGACACAAACTTACCAAACGCTTCTCTGCACATGTGCTATCAGGACTTTAGTGCAGGAAAGTGATTTTGTTTTTAGACTTCAGTTTAAGCCAGAAAAGGCCGTCTAGCAATGAGAAAAAGCACTAAGGTATCAGAGACTTAAATGGGCATAGATCTTTTACATGGCTGCAATCTGTTTTTCCTTCTGTCCAGTGAGTGTCCAGCTCCTGGGCTCGTCCACAGAAATGGCAGCACAGGTGTTTGCATGCCAGGCAAAGTCAGTTTTGATAATGTGTCCTCAAGTCACCTCATACAACACTTAGTATATTTAGAACTCCTCAGGACATTTTCCTTATTGCCTTCATTATGTTATTCCCTGCTTGATCTACACAGTAAACCACACGTTTGTGTTGTTCTTGTACAGGAGGTGGATGTGTGTAAGCCTCTAGGAGTTTCCCTGCACGCAGTCAGTAACGGTGCGGCTCCTCCGCCGGCTGTCCTCCCAGCTGCTGCTGTGCTCCCGGCCTACAGCACCCTGCCATTGATGCCTGGCTTCCTCGGGGCTCCACACCCGGCGGCGGCCACTCCAAACCCAGTCGCGCACACACACAGCGCCGCCACAGACTGGAACGCCTACTACTATGTGAGTGCAGAATATTCAGCTTGCAGTGGTGTCAGTGAAACCTGAACTTTGACTTTGTCTTTGTACCGACATTTGTATCCATGGTGAACGATGCATTATCTTGTCCTAACACCTCTCCTCGCAGCCTCGCTGGTATTATGGGCTGCTGCTGGGATGGATCGTGTTATCTCAGTTTCAGCCAAGGACGTCGTGTTTTCACTGTCATCTGTCTCGTTGTCTGTGTCTGTCTGTTAACAGGAATCTACTTAACCTTCCATCCATCCATTATCTACCGCTTTATCCTCCACCGGAGGGTCGCGGGGGCTGCCAATCTCTGCTGACATAGGGCGAGAGGTGGGGTACACCCTGGACAGTTCGCCAGTCCATCGCAGGGCCACATATAGAGACAAACAACCATTTACTGTCTCTCTCACACCTACGGTCAATTTAGAGTGTTCAATTTACCTCATCCCCATATTGCATGTTTTTGGACTGAACCCGGAGAAAACCCACACACACACACGGGGGAGGCATGCAAACTCCATGCAGAAAGGCCCTTGTTCCAACCGGGGGTGGAGCTGGATGCAGCAATGTGATTCATGAAAATATTTGTGTGGGTTTTTTTTATGCGAAATATGTACAAATATGTATTTATTCATCTAGTAACATTACAGTAGTTGTTGGTACAGATTGTGTAGTTGATTTTGTTTTTTATGTCAATTCCGTTGTGTTTTTTGCCATCAAAGATATTCCCCGAGACATTTCCTGTCGCTCATCTTGGATTTTAGAACCTTTTGTTGCACTTACAGTGGCCGGCCAGTTGCTAGCATGGGGTATGGGGCTCTTCTCATTATAGACAGGAAAACAGCTTTTGTTTGCTGTTTCCCTGTAGTGACCACTGCTGTAATCTACTAGGACGTGAAGACCTTTTTTTGACAATGTTCCGTCTTCATAGTCTCTCTTATCTAACAGAATATGTAACATTGTAACTTCTTGGATTTTCTTTTGTGAGAGGTGGCAGTAGAGATACTTTCCAATGCAAAAAAAAAGGTTTTCCTCATAGTTAAAGGCTATAAAAAAAACAGTAGAGAGACAGGTTCCAGATCCAAAAATGGAACATAAACAAAATGAATAACCCGTGTGGATGAGGCTCAACAATAACCAGTACTTTAGTTCCAGTTATCATGCATTCTGCAGCCGTTTCTGCAAAAAACTTCTGCAGGACAGTTCGCGAGAACTTTGGAAATAGGTATTACCATTAAATGATCATAAAGGAAATGGAAGAAACTGTTTTTTCTGCTTCTGTTTGAACCTCTTTACCAATAAAAGTTGACAATATGTTTCCACTAAAATCTAACCATTTCTTCCATAGGCCATATTACACACAGCCCTAGGAAAAATGTAATCACAATC
Organism: Solea senegalensis; assembly: GCF_019176455.1. Taxonomy (NCBI): domain Eukaryota; kingdom Metazoa; phylum Chordata; class Actinopteri; order Pleuronectiformes; family Soleidae; genus Solea; species Solea senegalensis. Next base: position 6,582 of record NW_025320960.1, on the reverse strand, counting down.
CATTGTTACGTGTTTAAGTCATGTTGCTTACAAACTGACAAATGCCAGCAAAAGCATAACCTCCATGGAGGAAGTTATCATTTATTAATGTCAACGTGAAGTATGTGAGAAAGATAGACTTTTTTTTAGATCCAGTAGTTGGTCGTGCTGCTGCATAAATATCCATAAAGAAGTGACATTTTATTAACACATTTAAGGTGCCAACTTGTGCGATGTGTCCATGTTGTAAATGACGCTGGTTTTTTGCAGCACAAATTATTGCAGGTGTAAGAAATTATGATTATCGCATGAAAATAGTGATAAATGTGAAAGCCTCACACCCTCAGATAATATCCTGTAGATAAAGCATTTAACTTTGAAGTCTTCGGCAGCAGTCTTGTAGCGTAGTTTAAGGTTTTGGGAAACACACTCTTGTTTTTGATGGTCAAGGTAAAGTATAATTCCACTTAGGAAAAGTCACTTTGGTTAAATCGACGTTCTCATAAAAAGCAGCACAAGAATGCAACACCAGTCGCACGCACATCACATCACATCAGGGGCTTGGAGTCACATCATTCATTTAAATTTAACCTGAACAACTGGCGCGTAAAATGTAAAACTTAGGCATGGTCATTATTTTTCTTTTAGTGTTTGACTTCTCCTGCTGCCACCTGCTGTTCTCCTGCTTCACTCTGTTTGTCCTCATGTCCTTAGTCTGTCTTATGTCCTCACATCTGTCCAGGGACTACAGATAACTGCATTTACAGAAATGTCAATTAACATCTACTGTCTCTGTGGACTTGTCTTATACAAGGGAAATGCATGTACCCTTCTTTTACCTCCAGCTCACTCTCCCTCTGTCATTCCTGTCTCCCCAGAACCAGACGAGGGGCCACAAGAGAGAGTATCCTCAGCTGGCTGTGCAGGAAGTGACATCATCAGAGGGCGCCTACATCGGTCAACACTCGCAGGGCCTGGGCGGCCAGTACGCCGACTACTTTAAGAGGAAGAGGCTCTAGTATGAACCAAACACCCTGAAGCCTAAAGCTTATGGAGGGAGCCCACAAACGGTGTCTGCTGGATGTCACAGCTCCCTCTAGTGGCCTTTTTGTGGCTGCCATTTTGCATCCCTACAGTAGGTACTGTATTAATAGAAAATAGGGTTGCAAGTGGCTTAAAAGTTAAAATAAGCCATAGTGCTCTTCAAATCTGGCATTTATGTACACACACATATTCTTGTACAGCAATCTTAGTGAGGACACTCGTAGACATAAGCCCCTTAACTTAACCCTAACCCCTTAACGTAACCCTAAAGAAGCCCTTTAACATTTTGAGGACCAGCCAAAATGTCCTGACTTCCTTTGGTTTATACATTATTATTTTTTTGTCCTCACAAAGATATGCAGACAAGTACACACACACACACACACACACACACACATTCGGTGTTGCTTTTGTCCTGTTCAAGCCTTAACTCTTAAGCTAATGTGTCGACTGTAACTTAACTTATATTAACATGTAAATCTTTTCTAATCTAATGTAAAGTGAAATATTATCGTATTATCTGTGCGTGAAAAGCTGCTTTTGTATTTCCGGTGTGTAGGACAGTAGGACACTCAATCCTCTTCCGCTGTGTTTCTGTTGTTTCCTATTTTTTTTTTTTCAGAGGATACAAATGTGTATCGCACACTCGCGCGTGCTTTTTTTCCTGCTTCACTGTTTTTCCTCTTTTCATTTTACTGCACAGGCTTTTGTAGGAGGACTGGTGTGTGTGTGCGTGTGTGCTACATGTGTTTGTGTGTGTGTGTTTGATATGCTGTATCTGTAGGAAGCATCAGCCATTTAAATCCCAGGGTTGGGAGCAAATCAGGAAGAAAAAAGAAGGGGGGACTGAACAAATCAAAGCCCTTAATTGCGGTGACATACAGAAGCTTCCCTTAATAAACTTTCTGACAAAGAGTGGCCAGAAAACGAAAAGGCTTGTGTATATATTCATATACAGTGTCTAATGCAGACTATACAGTATAAAGCCATGCATAATGTACAGTACAATAACATACAGTATATAATGGATGTTTGCTGGCTCCTGTGTGAGCGTTTTTTTGTTGTTGTCGTTTTTCAAAAATCAAATACTGATATATTTGTAATATAATCCAAGGATCTCAATGTAATTTTAATGACAATGAATAGAAACTCATTTGGTGTTGACTTAAGTGATTTTTTTTTTTTCAACATTTAAGCCAAATATTAGATTCTCTCCTCTGTACCGGAAGCTTTACTTCTATTTTGAGCTCTCGTTTCATGAGGTTTCATGTTTTTTTTTTTCTCCCGTGTGTCCTAAGACCGTACTGCAAAATAATTTTAAAACAGGTTTCCAGTATGTTGATTTCTGACTATTCTGTGCTATTCTTTTTAAATGCAAACAGCTTAAATCAGTATATTATAAGGATTACTGATCTGTGTCCTGTATTAAAAAAAAAAGAGTATGCAGTGTGGGATTGGAACACGGCCTTTTTGTTTTCTTCAGATTTTGCAGATTGAGGCATTTTAGCGTAGTTGTTAATGTTTGGCTCACGTGATGCTCCCACAGTGTTTTCTTGTGAAATGGTAGAATTTTTTTTTTATAAATTGTGTTTAAGCTGACTTTTCTTTTTTATAACAGCTAAATATATATCTATATATATATAGATATATATTTATCGATCTATATATATATATATATAGATATAGATATACAGTATATATATATATTGATATATATCTATACATATTTGCTTTTTACCATTAATTATAATAGTGCACAGGCTGTGCAAATAATTAGTGTCCAGAAGGTTTGTTTGCTGTCCACGACAGCAGAAAGAGAGGGTTTGGTGTTTTAATATATTACAGTGTGGACATTAGGTTTGTGACGTGCACACATGCCTCTGGTCTAACAAACTGGCAATAACTAAGGCTCTTATTACTGTAGAAAGTCGAATGTAAACCTATTTTGTAGTTTTTTTTGGTTTGTTTTGTATTGAGCTCCTCCCTGATTATGTGTCAGAGCAGAGTGTTACTTCCATCACCATGGCAACCACACGCGCACACACTATGACACACAACTAACAGCAGGTGTAAACAGGATGTACACACGATGCTCAGTGCGGCTGAGTAGTAAAGTAGGACTGGGTTCTGTGGAATTAAACACTGCTTAAACTCATCCCTCTGTGCTTTTTACCACTAACACACACAAACACACCAGTTTATTTCTTTTCTTTACGTTCCTGTGTTACATTTTTAATGCTGTCATTCATACTTTTATAGAAATGTGTGTAGACTGTTCAGACGAGGGGATGTTGAATGGCTCCATACAATTGTTTGTGTTTGATTGTAGGGCTCTGCAATTCATCGAAACGTCGACTTTGGGCCCGAATGATTGCAAAAACAAAATAATCAAAACAAAACGATTGCTACAGAACAGGTGGGGGGGCTTTTATTCTGAAGGTAATACTTTGGGCAGCCCGTGGCCAAGTGGAAAGGGAACTACCCTTGAGCAAGGTACCCAACCCCCATTGCTCCCCGGGTGCAACTCTGTGTGGCTGCCCACTGCTCCTAATTCTAAGATGGGTCAAATGCAGAGACATAATTATTTCCTTAAGGGGATTAATAAAGATTTAGATTGTAATGGTGTTTGACTTCGTGTCCCGCTTGTCTATCCGGCAAAGATATATACAATAATTTATAGTTATTTCAAGGTAAATTCAAAAGGTTTCTTTCAAAATTTCATGTTTAAATCCACTTTTTTTTTACATGCAATAAATTCCTTTTGTTTGAAGTAATCGTGATTTCAATTTTGATCAATTTTTTCAAATTTGTTTTCTCTGACACTGATATCACAACCGTACAGCCGCTTTACATCTGTAACACCACTAATCTGGTTAACAACACGTACTGTATGTGCTGATGCAGTTGCCAATCACCTATAACCAGCTATAACCAGCTTTTACTAAAACAACAATGCTCATGTAACAACACATACTGCTCCTGTAAAGAAGAAACAAAATGGTTCTGCTGCATTTTCCTTAATGACAAACTAAATGACGGACAGGAGCAAATCTACTTTCACAAGACCTCTTTCTCTATGTCGCACAAATTGGCTGTTAAAGCCAATTTGCATTTATCTTTTTTCTCTCCATTAAATGACACTTTCATCAGCCTGATCTCACCGGAATCATCTATGAGCTCATTTAATGGCTTCAGGTCAGACTGACTGACCTGCCTGGAGCCTGTGGTTCTGGTCTGATTTGCTCGCTGGTGTGAGCAGACGCTTCTCTCCGTCTCTTTACGTCTCTGAAAGAGTTGAGACAGAAGGTTGTGTGTGTGTGTTCACACTCACATGTATTTCCTGGTGGGGACATTTTGTCTGGGCTTTGTCAGGGTTAAGACCAGGGGTCTCAAACTCAAATGACTGTCTCGTCTGGTCAGTTGGGGGCCAGTCAAGTAAAAAGAAAAGCTCAACTTTTTTGGGAAAAGCAACAGTTGCGGTGGACGATATCACGATATTTTTTGTATGTACTCTATTGCCTCGTATGAGCTTTTCTGTCTTTTATCCATTATTCTGTACAGCACTTTGGTCCACTGTGTTTGTTTTAAAGTGCTTTACAAATAAAGTTGGATTGGATAATTTCAAAATATAAGTGCTTGTTTTAAAATGGAACAACAATTAAAAAAAAATAATATTTATGTTGCAAAATAAATCTATTAATTAAAAAAACAACAACATACAGAAAGGACTTGTTACAACATGATATTGTTTGGAGGGCCACATGAAATGAAACTTTGAGACCACTGGTTAAGACATTGTTTTAGGGTTAGTTGTGATGGTTAAGGTGAGGGTATGAGCTGAAAAAGAAGACAGAAAAAGAAGTGTGTGTGTGTGTTTTCCTGGCTGTCTCTTTTACAGACTGACTGTCTTCCTCAACCGAGGAGACAGTGTGGGTTTATCTGTAAGTCTGTCCTTCTTGTAGCGACTTCCCATTTACAGTTTCGGACGGATCAATCCATTTTTTGTGACGTGAGGGTGGAAACACACCATGCACTCTGGCTGATTTGTCAGTGTGGGCTGCGTAAACCTAACCCTTAAATACGTTTAAAAGGCTGTGGATGTTTATGTTTCAGGGCCAATTTCTGCCAATAACTCCTACTACAGTAAAGGTTACACACTGGACCTTTAATTTAGTGGTGAGTAGTGTTGGTAGCAGGCTGTGTGACGACTTCATACATAAATAATGTCCACATATAGCGCACGACTCCTTCCTTCTCACCTTTTGATCCGTGACTGAAAGGTTGCTGCTCGACACTTGACAGGCTGAGAGAGTAAAAAACAACAACTGGAGGAGGTTTCAGCTGCAGAGAGGGCATTTTATTTATTTCATTATTTATTTCTGTATTATTTGTTCTTTCTCCTCCTCTGTCTGCTCGCTCAGCTGAAGAGTTTTGACCATGCTTTTCTCACATGTTCCAGAAGAGCTGTCTCTTACTGTCAGCCTCTGCTCTGGTCATTAGTGTTGACACCAGACTCTCACACACTCTGCACTTTCCTGTTGTGAACATCCAGAAGAATGCACTCTTAGGGCAGGTATTAAGAGGACCTATTGGTCTTGAAATTTATAACAAATTTATGTTTTTTTGAAAGAATCGCATTTTTGAGGCACTTAACGTTAGTGAAGACAGACGAGGATTGTGGCGCAAATCAGAAGCGATCTTAAGCGATCGAAACATCTTATTAAATAAGAAGAATAGGCCGACATGAGAGTGGTGAAAAATGGCTCAGTCGCGCCCCCAAAGGTGAAACCCGGTAGGACAAGAACCAAAACTAAGTTGCACCAAATTTCACAAAACTTGGTGGAAACGTATCACAGCCCAAGACGCACAAAAAAAGTCTATCATAGCCTCAACTCAAGAGGAAGTTGGCCGTTTTGAATTTGGCGTCCATCTTGGTGATCCGTACCTTTCCTAAATGAAGAAACTCAAACATTACATTAAAAAAGTGTTCATTTGTACTAGACAAATAAAAGATGTAATTAAAAAAACAGTTATCAAAAGAATTTGCAGATTCAAAAACAAAACAATGACTTTTTTTGTCACATTTTGGACGACATACTAAACTATGACATTTTTGTGCAGTTTTGAACGACATACTAAACCATGATATTTTTGTCACAATTTGGACTAAATACTGACCTATGGTGGGCCACACAGTGGTGTAGTGGTTAGCACTCTCGCCTTGCAGTGAGACGACCTGGGTTCGAGCCCCGGTTGGACGAAATACTAAACAATGACATTTTTTCACGATTTTGGACGACATATGACTTTTTTGTCACATTTTGGACTACATACTAAACTATGACATTTTGTCACATTTTGGACGACATACTAAACTATGACATTTTGTCACGATTTTGGACGACATACTAAACTATGATTTTTTTGTTGCATCTTGGACAACATAGTAACTTATGATATTTTTGTCAAATTTTGGACAAAATACTAAACTATGACATTTTTTTCACATTTTGGACGACATACTAAACTATGACATTTTTGTCACATTTTGGACAACAA
>NW_025320959.1:0-167500 GCF_019176455.1 Solea senegalensis | reverse complement strand
TTACAGAATCACAAAAACACTGAGTGGCAGAAGGAGACAACTTAACATGCCGGTACAAGACAAAGAGGGCAAGCTGCTTGCAACAAAGGAAGAGCAAATGGAACGCTGGAAAGAACACTTTGAAGAAATCAAAAACCTCAACCGCACTTCCCCACCAGATCCACCGGAAGTTGAACCTCAAACAGAATTGCTTGATATACGCACCGGACCACCAAGTAAGGCAGAGTTTGGTAAGGCCATCAAATCACTTAAGAATGGTAAAGCCGCAGGACCTGATGGTATACCACCAGAAGCTTGGAAAGAGGCAGGCAAGCTGTCTGTTGAAGCCCTCCACCCACTCCTTAGCAGAATATGGCAAGAAGAGAAGATGCCCCTAGACTGGAAGAAAGGTACCATCATTAAGATACCGAAGAAAGGAGATTTGACCCAGTGCAAGAACTGGCAGGGCATAATGCTCATCTCAGTTGCCAGCAAGCTGTGAAACGTGGGGCTTGACACAACATCAAGAAACACCAAACCTTCATTAACTCAAGACTACGCTATATCCTTACTAGATAACCTACTAGATATATAACCTACTAGAGAGAACAGGCCAGAAACTATTGGAAGTCACCATTAGAAGAAGAATATGGAGATGGATAGGCCACACCCTACAAAAGCCTCCTACATCCATCACTAGATCTGGCCTTTAGTGGAATCCTCAAGGAATGAGAAGGAGGGGAAGGCCACGGCTGTCTTGGAGGAAAGGGTTCAACAAGGACTTAACCATAGCCAACACCTCGTGGCAAGAGGTGAGGAAGACCACATGTGACCTTTAGCGGTGGAGACACTTCACTGAGGCCCTGTGCTCCCGGATGGGCGAAGAGGATTAAGTCAAATGAGTCAAGTAAGTTGTGGGCTGCAAACTCAATTTTTGTTTAAGTTTGGTCTTTTGTGCCACCCACTGCCACTGATAACACAATAACACACCTCATGGCACTTTAACACATGGTATTCCAGCAGAATAAGTAGAAAACAGGTTAGTTGCTAGGTGTTGGAATAGGAACAATTCCAGATATAAAAAACCTTAGCGCCCCTCTCTTAAATAAATCAACCAGAGAAGAAGAAAAAGGGGTCTGCAGTGTTGATGTGAAAAAAGGAGAGAGGAAGTTAAGGACAGATATGCTGGTGTGGATACTTTTCTCCTGGAGAGCAGCAAACATAGAACTCCAGCCAAGGTCAGCTGACATTCTCACTCTTACTCCCTCTCTCTCATATAATGTGTCACTGTATATTTTTTGAGTGTTGAGTCCTACTGTTGTAATTGTTTTTTCATACATCACAAAAATATTCTAGAAATATTCTTATCGCTTACTTCTTCCTAAACAGCTGAGAGTATATTGATTCCTTTTTCCTAATTTTCAGTTCTTCAACTGAAAGTATATACATGTGAACTAAGAGAAGGCCGCTTCCCAAACTGACTTCATCACAGGAGATTGCTGTCCACTCAATTTTACAGTGAGAACAGGGCCGGCTCTACCTAATTTTGTGCCCTAGGCGAGATTGCTCTCCGGATGCCCCCCCCCGCTCTGACCCTGAGGTCACCCGTCATGTGATTCAGCAGCACCACATTTTAGGAACATTATTGTTTATTCATTTGTTAATATTTATTATTTTCAAGAGAGAACACCCAAATGAGGGCGACTGGGAATAGAAAATCATTTTTATTTTCATTGTTTTTATTTTCATTGTTTTTGCGCCTCGCGGTGCCCCTCCAGCAGATGGCGCTCTAGGCGACCGCCTATATCGCCTATGCCAAGAGCCGGCCCTGAGTGAGAATCATTGTTTTTGTGTCACTGACAGCTAGATGTGGACAGCTTTTGCATTTTATCAAACGTGCTAATAGGATTTTCTGGTATACAGCTCTATATATGTAGGTATGACAATGTTTCATATTAAAGATTTTTCTTAACTTTTAAAATGTGTCTTGAAAATGTGTGTTTGTTGTTATTGTTATACACTGAAGTAGGTATATCATTTTCCAACATTACTTTAAAAAGAGCTGACACTTCAGATGAGAAAACAACCCTGTGTGTCATTCTTGAGAACATTCTTTGGCCAGTTTATCCTAAAGATGAGGATTGTGGGGCTGCTGGTGCCAATCCCAGCTGACATAGGGCAAAAGGACGGGTCACCAGTGCATCTCAAGGCAAACACGTAGATTCACACGAGAAGAAAACATTCACTCAAAGCTATTGGCAATTGAGAGTGTCCAGTTAACCTCTGCATGTTTTTCAAACTCCATACAGAAAGGCCCTTGTCCTGATGTTGGGGATCAGCTCATTCAAGATGGAGTCACATGCATCTTGGATGGAGAACACATGGCCCCATGCTCAAAGACAAAGAGTGTCATAAAACTCAGTCAATAAAGATCCCTTTTCTTCCACACATCAGTGGGAAACCCACCTCAGTGGCCACTTTGTGACATGTGACCCCATGTAACAGGCAATACAAAAGCCAGGTTTCCCCACCTTCTTTCTCTTCTCTTCGCTCTTCTCTTCTCCATCTCACCGGAGGACACAGGCTCCTCTGCTCTCCCCTGCACTTTTGGGTGCAGGAAGGACACAGACGTCAGCTCTTCGACTGAAGACCCTTCAGCACAGAGCTTAACAAGCTTCCAGCAGCAAGAGACCCTCTCTGCTGATCTTCGAGCAGGCCCGCTCACAGCAGCCTGCTATCCTCCCATCGGAGGCAGCGACACCAGAGCCTGCCTAAGGATCAACCAAGGATCCAGAGCCAAGTTAGCTCCAACTAGCTAACTTTGTGAGGAGGAACCTGAGCCACAGACACCAGAAACACAGTCAACCATCTACTGTTCCTGGACCAACAGACAGCAGCTCAAAAGGACACTTTTGCATCTTTTCAGGACTTGGTAAGGTAACTGGGCCTAGCATAGCATTACACTACTTGGCTAAGCATAGATGAAATGTTGTACTGAGCTTACTTGCTCACACAAAGTGTTGTTGTAATGTCTAGATTTAGGTTAATATGATGTTAGTGATGTCCATGCTCCTTAGCTTTCAGCTCTGGATGTGCATGCTTCTAACCTCTCATCTAACCTGACATCTCACTTTACAAAAGTAGTTAACCAAGAAACACAGCAGCCATGCGGTCAAGAAGCCATCTTTGATTCCGCCATCTTGTTGTAGTTTCTTTGTCAACCGCCATCTTGAGTTGTAGTCTACCTCCATCTGACTTGACCATTTGACCCACACACACGCAGACTCTCTCTCTTTCACACACACACACACACACTGTATATAGTTACATTTAGTAGATATTCTTGTTCAAATCTTTGATGTCTTTTGAATAAATGTTTTATAATATATACAGTCTGGTCTGATTAATATTGCACAAGTGTGTATATTGCCAACCTCTTCCCTGTAGAACTCCAATCCTTCAATTCACCTAACTATTGATGTAGTATTGTGATTTATCAATTATTAAGTTAATTATTAATCAATTATTAATCCAAATTGGTAGTCGGCTTAATTTATGAGACTGTTTTTGGAGGTTATGAATTAATGGTTCATTCAGAACCGATTGTTCTCCTCTGTTTGAGAGGAGTGGTGCCCCGATTCGAGTTTGACTCAACTTTTTATAAGAAATTAATTATTCCATAATGAATTAATTATTAATATTCTAAATTCGTAACCAATCACGCCCCTAATCCCAACACTGACCAGGTTGTGAACCTGGGCCTTTTTGCTGCAAGGCAACATCACTAACCCCTAACGTGTGGCTCCAGAGATGTTAATGACTCTTACATGTGTACATACACAACATATCTGTTGAAATTGGTCTGATGTCATCTAATGTTAAAGAACATCTTGACACATTGTTGTCATTTTAATATGGCGTCTGTTTCTCTTACCACCACCCGCAGCATCTTCATGACTCCATCATTGAGCGACGAGTCCTTCACGGCTGCTTTGACCTCAATGTTGAATTGTCCGTACTTAATGGGTATAATGATGAAGGGAACTGATCGTGTAGTCAGGGGCCCGACTCTGACATCCTGATTATATCTTGTACGTTTAGACGCTGCACTGCACACATCCTCCGTCTCAGTCAGATCCACACGCACCTTGGGAGAGAGGTGGAGAGAGAAGAATAAGAGACACCACAAAGTGAATCAGATGCAAATGAAATACAGTTAGAGACATTTTTATTTGTGTGTGGTAGAAAGCAAATACTTATACTGACATACAGTAATGGCATACAATAAATATGGAAAATTGAAATAGATGGTTGTATAACAGTTGGTTGGTTGGTTCTCACTGGCATGCAGAGCTAAAGTTCAGTAGAGTGACAGCTGCAGAAGCTTCCTCTGAACCTGCCGGTACGGGTGCAGGGAGACCTGTAACGCCTCCCGGAGGGGAGTGGTGTGAACAGTGTGTGGTTGGGGGCACTGCGTTCATTGTCTGCCTCAGCTTCATGGTGCCTTGTTTGCCGTTGCAGCATTACTTGCCAGTCCAGCACTGCGTTCGTCATCTGCTTAAGCTTCACTGCGCCTTGTCTCACTCACAGTGCTGTTCCTAGAATTTATAGATCGATGTATGTATCCTTGGTTTTTTATGCTCTGTCAAGAAATACTATCAGACCCGAGTGTGTTTGTGTGTATAGACTGGTGGTGCAGGGGCAAGTGGGGACAAGAAACACTTTTCTCATTAAAGCTGAATGATTATTCACATCTGAAACTTTTCATGGTCGCTTCTTTGTGTTTTTAGTTGTACTCACACCAGTTTGGCGCTGTCTCACATTACTTATGCAATGTTGCAGTTGCCTCCATGTGTCCTGATATAAAACAAATCACTTTCCGTGCGCAACGCAGTAATGTCACGCAAGATCTAAAACGCAAGATCGCAAGATCTAAAAATGACTATCGCTACTGAAAAAAAGTCATATGGAACTGATGACATCGTGTGAGCTTATTTGACAGTGCTTTGCCTGTAACTGACTTTTATATTTACTAGATATACAGTTTTTATAATGAATGCATTGATTTAAATTGTTATTTGAGGCTATAGAGAAGAACCAGACAAATATAAACTTTTTTTCCTTTTTGATTACAAGCTCCTGAGAAAAATATGATGGTCTCATTGATTGTGGCCTGAAACAACAGACTTACAGTGATAAGATCGGGGGTGTAGTTGTGGAGAATTGCCTTAATTTCTAGCTGCTCTCCACGGACAGCAGAGTAGGGCAGTATAAGGTCAATGAAGAAGTCCTTCTGGACAATCACTTCTAACGGCTCACTGACACAGATTCCTTCAAGAAGAGGAGGAGAAGTAAGTGAGAGAGATTTCACAATAGTCAGGTACAATCATAGATTGTATATACAAATGGACATTGTCTTTCAGTTTGAAAAGGGAAGTCGATGAAGTAAGATGGAAGTAGCAGTAAGCCAACCGGGACAACTCAATGGAAGTCTATGGGAAATTAGCACACCTCAACACCTCACTTATTGATTTATAATGACAGTAAACAAGGATTAATGTTCTCGTGGCTACTTTCAGGTCTTCTGCAATAGAATATCATGTCAAAAATAGAGAGTAAAATTGATATAAAAGTCATGTCACATATGAGTGGACACCTGTGTAATTGACAGCTGGTATCTACCAATAGGTGCCTGATAGCAGCTGATGAATGTCCATTTGCAAAAACTGTCATGGTGGTGGTCGAATTCACAAATCTCTAGACTATGTCCATGTTGATATACGGTCTATGGATACAAGTGAAACAACAGATATTCACTGAGTGCTCACCATGGGTTGTTGACAGACTAATGCCAGTGAACTGCCAGGTTGTGATTGAGTCTGGTAAAGGAACGTTTTTCTCGGATGCACTGAAACAAAGACAATTGTTGGTATTTTAGTGGTGTCATGAGTGCGGATATCTGTGTGTATGTCTGTGTGTGTGTTGCCTCACCAGCTGGGTTTGTTGCAAGAGGGCAGAATGATGTCTGTCCACAGCCAACTTTCAGGGAAGTCAGTGCGAGACACTATCTCATTGCTGTCCACGTAACTGTCGTCTTCAATCTCACCTAGAGAGACATTAAAAAGTTCTTCCAGCAGCATTTGTAATCGCATGCATCAGTGAGTAACGTATTCTGAATACTTGGATTATTTCCACATTGTATTGCATAGGCACGTTCTTCATTCAGTGGAAGCACTACCATTACATTAGACTATCCTGAACCCAAATTTAATAATCTTGTGTTCATTCATTCATTTATTGTCTACGACTTTTTCCTCTACATGAGGGCCTTGGGGGAGCTGTAGCCAATCCCAGCTGACATAGGGTGAAGGGCGGGTTACACCCGGGACAGAGGTCCCATTGTGTTCAAAACATATGTAGCCCGGTGAACATACGGGAGTGTGTTTTTTGGTACCTGTTGTGTATGTCACTTTAAGAACCACCTGAGAGGGAGACTCGCGAGACTGACCAAAACACGGAAGTTGGGAATTTTCCCGCTAGAAAAATAGCGGTAACAGAATGAGAGGAATGACGGCAGTGTTGTGGTTATGGTCACTGTGAAAATAAGTGAGCTGATTTTGTGCCTCCGTGAGACGAAGTAGTATTAAGTCTATAGACGAGACGGTCGAGTTAAGCGGCTGACCAGAGTGTGCCTGCTTGGGTGTTGCAGAGGATCGGTGAGGGATCGGTTAGTGTTTTATTTCCCTCCGTGCCGAGAGCGGACGCAATACGGCAGCGGGTCAGCGTAAGTCACTTGGAATGTGTATGTGAAATGATTGGGATCGTTCTGTCGTCAGGCATTGTTTAATTTATGAAACTGTTTATTTTGTTTGATCTACCTCACAGAGGGGAGAGAAAGCTGAGTGAGCTGCATCGTTTGGGGCCAGGTTCTCAAACTCTACGTTAGAAGTGAGTGAAGCAATTTTTTTTAGTTATAGCACACGGGTTGATAAAATTGCATTTCGTTTACAGTTGTTAATTGAATTCACCTATATGAGTTATCAATCAATGCATGTTGTTACTGTGAATTATGTGTTATTGTAAAATTACTGAACTGAGTGTGGCTAGAAATGTGCATTTTGTGTTTTTTGTTTAGAAAAAGTGAGAGCCACTACTGTTTGTTTTTTAGTGGTAAAAATTGAAGCCAAGTGAAGCCAGAGGGAAAACTGAATTTTATTTTATTTCATTTATTTCAATTTTTGTATATGTGAATGTCACCCTCAAAATTAAACCCTTAATGCTGGGCTTTCTTTTTATTATATAAGTTCAGTCACGGAATAAACAACCCAAAATTATTTTAGTGTCTGGTCGTCTCATTCATGATTTGGCCACACATACAATAAACTACTGTGATTGAGCACAGGTCAGTGTGTATGCGGTCTACTGTAGTCAAGTCAATATATTGCCTGTGCAACCCCTGGCCAGGCACCCCATGGCGCACCCCTGCACACGTGTGCTCACACATTTTGCGACAGTGCTTCGCACACACTGTGCGTGTAGAGGAGTGTGTGTGTGTGTGTGAGAGAGAGTGAGAGAGAGTGAGAGAGAGTGAGAGAGAGTGTGAGAGAGTGTGAGAGAGAGAGAGGGAGCTGCTCTCCCTCTGGAGATGGATCATGGGATATTTCTGGTTCAGTTAGCTTCACTGGTCATTTTTGTTACCAGCACATGTGCAACTAAATACATTTGATGAATTACAGTACAAATGCAAGTAAAACATTCGCATTGTTAAGCCCTATGATGTGAGTGCACATTAAATCACTGCTGATTTAGAGCTGTGGTTCTTACTTGAGCTGCTTGTGACGTCCATAATAGTGGTTTGTCTTCTCCTCCTTCTGGGGGCTGGACATTTTAGTTCTGAAAATGCAACACAGAAAAAAGGTTGAACCGAGCCCAACAATGTTAGACTACACTTGTCTTTTGCAAGAAACACATTTATTGGAACGTTTAAACTTTATACAACTTGGATTGTATGGTTAATTTATTTTCACTTGCTCTGATGTCAAACAATCTTGTTAGGAGTTCAATATATCTGTTGTGGAGGTTTCTGCCTCCACCTAAACACAAAGCTGGTGAGAAGGATGTACTCTCTGGTCCAATTTAAGAAACAGTGCGACATGACAGGGGGAGTAAGGATTATCATATCTACTGTCTATTAGCCAGTAGAACGAGGACCGTAAAACTTCCACACCAAATTATTTTCCAAAACAATTTCACTATTGTTAAATGTCTTGATCCTGAGAGGATAGGGAGAAACCAAAAGTGAAAATAGTGTCACCTTGTCTGTAAGGAGTTCCAGAAGCTGTGCTGGACTCAAATAACAGCCCAGCATCGTAGAACACATTCATACCATCCTTTCCTCCACCAGGGGTGCAGCCTGTGTCATATTTCTCCACAATGTCCCACACCTGAACAGAGTGGAAGACATTTTCACACAGACATACAAACACACAAACCACAAAAATGATGGTCCTGAGTGACAATGTTCATCCTCCATGTCTTAACATGATGGATGGCATTAAAGTAAACCTTAACACTTGCATATAGTTTGTTTTAGAATGTATTGATCTGAACCATACGCATACTAGAAAATGTGAATTCCATTACACCACTTTTTATGTTGCACACCTTCCATAATTCAAAGATGAAAATTAATTAAAATAGTAATAATAACCTTTTTCTGGGTGAGGCGGTGCTTGTTATTCAGAACAGAGACTCCTTTGTTAACTGCCACCAGTCCAACTGTGGCTCCTGGATCTCCAGTAACCTTCAGACCAAACCTTCTTCGAGGCTTATAGGATGCAGCAGGTCTTGATGGTTCTAACTTCAGCTGATTGTAAAGTAAAGTGAACATTTTGTGTTTGTTAAAGCAGCACACACACACACACACTTATTCTACATTTCATAGAAATATTGTATCTTGTTGTTCACTTATTCTAACTCCACTATATCAATATTGTGTGTCTCACCGAGCCCATGCAGGAGTCCTTGACATCCACCCAGACAGAGTCTGATACCACTTCATTGTCATTTGGATGGTAGTAGGCTATGATGCGGAATGATGGCAGCATGTCTTTGGTGATGGGAATGGTCAGGGAAATTATTACTTGTCCTCTTGTCCTGTAACGGCCATGTTGGATCAACTGACCTCTGCTCAGGATCTGGGGACACAGATTAAAACATCAGAATGGACCCAAACACAAGTTTATATAGAACGATCAGCAGGTCATAGCACGTGGCTCACCAGGTATGTGATATCAGTGTCTTGATTTGACGGCCTGTTCAAGTAGAGGTTGATCTTCAGATAGTCTCCTAACTGCAGCTCTGCTGTATACACACCTGTGAAAAACAATTTTGTGATGAGTTCTGCACAATGAAAAGATTTCATGGTACTCTGCCATTATTAATGTGTTTTACCATTTGAAGTTACAGTATTTCATGATTTTATTTACCTATGTGGATGTAGCTGTTGCTTATGCTTTTATATGGAAGAGCTACCATGGTGGCTGATGCTTGTCTTTCTGCTAAAATACGAGGATCACTGGTTTTTGCCTAAAATCAGAGACACACACAGGTTTACAAACACAGCAATGTAAAGAAATATAAAAGGTCCCAGATCTGTACTGTTCTATCCAGTCGTATATAGTGAACTACTGACAATAACTGAAAAATGACAATATAGCCATTGTGTTTATATCCTCTAGCCAATAACAGTGAGGGGGGCGGGACAAACAGGTTACAGTTGGTAAACACTGAAGGAGATGACAGGCATAAAGAGTGACACAGAGGTGGTCTCTTTTCTGTTAGCCATGTATTTCTACAACAATTGTGACATTCATATAATATATATATATATATATATAGCAGTGAAATTAGAATTCACATTGTGAACTTCTGCTAATAAAAGTAGGTTGTGACAAATTAACCCTGGACGTCTGTAGTCCTGAGTTTGAGCTTTGAATCATAAGAGCCACCACTTCAGCTAATGCAAGCTACCAGGTCTGTGAGGCAGTGTAATCTAATCTCTAAATAGTAGTTCATCTCGGTAGTATTACGTTAATCAGATCACAGAACAGTGTCAAGTAAATGAAGTTACATAATTTGGTGATAGTGCCACTTTATTTTAAATATTGCAAGTAGATAAAATGTGAGTTGATTCAGCTTCCATTAAAAACAAAGTATGAAGGGAAAGGAAAGGAAAATGTTTCAGAGACTTACAGTGATTCTCAGATCTGATGCTCTTGCCTCTGTATTGACGGTAAGCTTTGCAAGGCCATTAGCTGCAGTCAAACCCTTCACTTCACCTGGATTCACCACCACAGCAACACCTTGAGCTGGAGTTTCATCTGGATTCACAACTTCAATCTGCCATGAAAGAAACAAACAGCCACATAATAAGAATATATTGAACTGTCTTGTTAAATTATTCAGTAATTAGGAATTATATTATTATATATTATAATTGTAAATTATGAGTAAATGCATTACCGAAACATCGAAGGACATTCCTGGTTTGAAATATTTGGGTGTTCTCTTGAAGTGAATGGTGTAGGGGGATCTAACGATCTGGATGCCTCTCACCTCTGCCTCCACCATTTCACTACCTGTTGAATTGATGTAGAGACACACACACTAACACTTTAACAGAAGGTGTTTGACATTTTGTTATTGATCATCAATGAAATTAAAATCATGAAACATGATCATGTGACACAGACTGTTTTTCTTACCACTCTCTGTCAGCACACTGACTGCTACAAATATGGAACTCCCCACAAGCTGGTCGATATTTTGGAAGGTCTGTGTGATGTGTTCCCTCTTCAGTTTGGCCACTCCAGCACCATTTTCAATCTAATATGACATAGAAAAAAAGTGGACATTTAGAGGTAAGCTACAAAATATGTAACACTTACATCACTTGATTTATTCTGATCATCATAAATACATAAACCATTTAACTGGTGGTGACAACAGGCAACTGTAAAACTGGAAAATAGTCTCTCTGATTGTGTGGTACATATAAAGCCTTAATTCAAAAAACAATGATAACTGGCATAACTGGCTAAGTATGTCCTCACCGCTACTCTCTGAAGAGCGTTTGGAAAGCTCCTCTTCTGACCTTCGAGCATAACCCCAAATACCACGTATGCTGTGCCAGTTACCTCTTCACCAAACAGATACCTGAAGCCACAAGAAACAGTTTCAATGGAAGCCAGACAAAAACAGCAACACAACCTCTTAATTACATCATTTATTTTCACCTCCACTTAGCCCTTAATGATTCCAGTTCTGAAAGCCACAAAATAAAAAACAGCATACTGTTATGAACCTGGGTCACATGTTTTTGGTTTGTTTGGCACCATCATTTGCAGTTTCTCTCCTTTCAGAGAGTGACTGTGTGAGTGTGGTGTGGGTGTGTCTGTGTGATTGTCAGTCTCTCAGGTGGATGTCAGCAACCAGGTGGCACACTGAGTGGATCATTTCAAGGAGATTGGCTCACCATGAAGAGATTGGGGCCTGGACTATATAAACCCTCCTTAATCCACACTCTGGGTTTCCTCCTCACCGCCTTTCCAAGCAAATTGTGTGTGTGTTGTTGAAAAGATGTTGAAAGTAGTATTAGGTGAAAAGAGTACTGAAATACTCTACTCAAGTAAAAGTACTGGTCTAAAAATGTACTCAAGTTAAAGTAGCTTGTTTAAAATGTACGCAAATGTATCTAATTACGGTGTTTGTTTTTATTTATTTTTTATTTTTTTAATTCAGGCAGGTACAGTAAATCCAAAAAAACACACATTTTAAAAAATACTGTAAGATAAGATAAAGATAAGTGGGTTGCTTTTTGTGTATAGTGTTTAAGTTCACTTTGAAATCTAAGTAGTTTTTTTGTTTAGTCAAGGTAAATAATACTTACTGTAGGGCTTGGACACAATTGTTAATTTTTATGTTAAATTTAAAAGGTAGTAATAGTTGGAGAGAGAAGCCATTTTGTTTCACATTTCTTTTCTCCTGTTTGGAGCTTAGGTAAGCTTTTCTGTCTTTTCTTATTAGTTTTCTTTTTGGAGGTAAGATTAGGTTCATAAAGAGTTTTTGTTTGTTATTTTGACATTGCTCTTCAGTGAAGTGAATAAAAGTGCTACACTTTGTCCAGCAGACTTATGTGGCTTTCTTTGGAAAGAGGAGTTGGAAGACACACACACACGCGCATGCGCACACACGCACACGCTACCCCAGGTTTCTATAGGCCAGGGACATAACACATACGTACGAAGCTTTGATGATGACAGTGAGATCTGGACTGTCCTCATAGAAGAAGGAGCTCAAAGGCGTCAGCTTCACCTCAAAACCTGGCAGCACTGGAAATGTATATGTGTATGTGCATCAGAAAAGTACAATCAGAAATTATCATTATGAGTTCTTGTTCTTTTTTCTTACTCTAACAGTACAGGTAAAATATAAACTTCAGGTAAAAGGGACGCACCATAGTCTTTGACCTCAAACTCTGCAGTGTAGCTCTGCTGTGGGTTGTTGCGGAATTTGGCCACCACTTTCCAGACTCCAGGACTGACTGCGCGCGCACACACACACACACACACACACACTTGTTTTTACAGTTGCAGGGTCCACACAGTTTTTTTCACTTTGTAAAAAAAAAGCAAAAACAAAATAGCAATAACTCTACGGACAAATATGCGGATAGATGATCCGCGATGGTGACCCCCAGAGAGGGAGACGCCAGAAGGCTGATGTTCTCTCCACAGATGACCATACCTAATATTCAAATGTGTTAAAACATGTTTGCAACTTAACATATCCACAGCTGCAAAAACAAAACAATTTATGTGGTATGACCATCAAAGTGAGACAACTGTGACTACTAATGACAATTACTGGCCAATGTTATATCTCATTATGACTGACCAATATTGACCATCCCTAGGACCATTATCAGGACTTAACTATGACTATGAGCCTTGGGAGACTTTATACAGCAGAGCTCTCAAGCAGGGAAAGCTGTGATGAAGCAGCGGAGCTAAATCGTCATACAAAAACTGGGAAGCAATATTCCTGTATATAACATGTGTCAGAGCGTGACGTTTACAGAGACAACAGAGGTGAACAAGAATCTCAGGGATGGCTTGTGAAAGAGAAACTAATGGCCGTGAGATTCAGATTATCCCCTGGATGCTATAACATTTTTATGAGATGTTATGAGAGTGGTATAGACCTTCTGATCATGTTTTTGAATTGTAAAAACAAAATAGAACTAACCTGACATTTTCACCTAGTTTGAAATCATTATAGTGGATTCCCGATAGTGGAGAGGCCAATTCAACAGCTAAAGTGATGCCTTCAGGAGTCTAAAAACAAACAAACAAAAACAAAGTGAAACCATTACCTTTTTACAAATTCGTACAGTATAACTGTGCCACAACCAAGACACTTGGCTATTTTGCCCAAGAAGCTTGACACACTCACTGAGACAGAGAGGTGTGTGCGTGTGTGCGTTTGAGAAAGAGAGAGCGAGATGTTTAGGCTGTTGTTGATTATGTTATCATCTGATTTTCAAATGACAAATGTACATTTTTGTCCGTTTTTTAAAAAAAGTGAAACGTACTGCTGCCAATTTGATGACAGGAGGACGAGGACGGGCACTTTTAAACGACACTCGGGCAATTTGGAAACAAACAAAGGTATTGTATTTCAAGTGAATACATAATGTGAAAAAGGAGCGTAGCGATACAAATACATAAATAAAGACAAACGTTTCAGTGAATATTTAGTGTAGTGCAAGATTGAATTGTTTTTCAAAGGATCTCGCTGCCTTTCATAGTTTGCACTTCTGCATGTTGAAACCTACAATATAACAAAAGCAGACTGAGTCCTCTTGGGTCCTCTCACTGTGAGGAAATGGTATGTGCACTGGTGTATAAAGTTATGCTGAATGTGCGAGAGTGATTCAGCAGCTTAAACTGTCCCAATCAGCCTCAGCATATCCAATAATACAGAACTTTAGATCAGTTAAAAATACATTTCCCCGAAAATGTCCATTAATCTTCAGTGTTTAGCAAGAACATTTCTAAAATCTCAATTTTTACAGAGGAGTTTGGTGTATTTAATGACAGCACTGCCGAAAGCTGGAGATACTGAATCACAATCCGTTCAGCAAACATGCGCCCTGCTTCAGCGGCTTCAGCTGTCAGAATCAGTCTCAGCAAATCCAAGAATAATGCCGAAAACCATGCATTTAGTTTTGTTACTTCACCCCACGGAGTGGTAGTGAGGTAGAGTTTTTGGTGGTGGTGTCTCTGTGTGTGCGCTTCCTCACTTGCTTGCAATATGAGCAACAGAGGCCGACAGAGGCTTGTTAGAATTTGAATTTGACGCTCTACCGTTACGCCACAGAGTCTGTTACACATATAGACCGACTTGTTATGTGTATGGGGTGAAGTCTGCCATCTCAGATTGCCTTGTTTGTATTTAAAACTAAAAGGAAACTAGAAAAAGTGTGTTGGACGTAATTGAAACTGGCCTACAATGAAGACAATGCAGTAGTCAGGAAGGAACTAGATGTATAAATAACAGTGTCGTCAGCATAGATGTACAGTATATACCATAATCTCAATGTCAATTACCATAATCTCAACGTCAATTAAGTCATTCATCTCATTCCTCTGCACGGGCTCCATACGAGGTGTCACTGCAAACAGCCTGTAAAGAACTGACAGGAAGAGAAAGAGGTTGATTAGACATTTAAAAATGCAGAGTGTGATACACAGTGTGTTCTGATGTACTATCATATGTGGACTAGTCACAGTGGTGATGGGAAAAACTGTTCTTTTTCGGCATACTGAGTCTTTAGAATCAATTAACTAAAAAGTTTTGTTCAAAAGATTCGCTCACCGAATTGTTCAGTTCTTCCTGCATAACTCAAGTGCAGACTCCGTCTGACTCTGCAACACAGCTGAAGTTTACTTGCTAAATGTTAAGAGTTCGAGTTTTCACACATTTTACACACATTTTCTGGAATCTTTAGGCTTTTGAACTGATCTCCAGTTCGACACTGTTCTTGGATTTGCTGAATCACACATTCAGTGCACTGATACACTGATTAATACCCAGTATGGTCAGTGAACAAATCACCTAATGTATCAGTACACACACTGTTTCCTAACAGTGAGAGGAACTGAAACGTCTCAGTCTGCTGTTTTTGTCATATTGTAGGTTTCAACATGCAACAGAAACTATGAAAGGTGGTGAGATCTGAACGCAGCAGTGATGTGCGGTGAGGTTCATGAGTCTTTTTAACTCATCTACAGTTCGGCATTGTTCGGTTTGATTCTTGTGTTGGATGCCGCGCTTATGACTCTTTCAGTGATGACACTCAATCAATGGCCGGCAGTCTGTCGGTGTACACACAGTGTAGTGGCCGTTTATACCACAGTCCAAGTTCCTACGGCCACTTATTTTGCTGCGGTTTTGTTTCTGACTCGTGTCCGATTATTTATTTTTGAGAAACCCAATGTTACTCACAAGTATTCCACAGGAGGCAGGTAAACGTTTACGTCGATTTATTTGAAGACAAAAACCAAGAAAACAAAGGTCTGGTCCAGTACCAGAATATTGCAGTCCAAGTTACGACCCTTGCTTGCTTCCTTATTCAGTTTTATATGCACAAACGCACGGTCAAAAACTTCTATACATCCACACGTGCAAAATCCTCCATATCCTCACATTACTGCCCACGTGACCAAACTGCCTTAAAACCTCCCCTAACTGTCGTAAAGCTCAAATATAACATGCTTTTATCCAACACAAATCAGTTTCACACTCACAAATAAACTTGAATATATTAACCATGTATTACACATACTACATACATATACATAGACATATACTAAACTTAACGCTACAAAATTACTTTGAGTGGCTCTCACACATAGTATTGGTTCAGCTCGCTTGGAACCTTGTCAGAGCAGGTACTAAAAAAATACCAGGTACTGTCGCTAATGGAAAAGCAAAAAACATATGGAACATATGGTGCTTTTGCGTGCTGGAAAAGCGTCATATGTGTCGGCAGTGAACGAATCACTTTTGCCCCACCCACTACCACGGGCCGCTGTCTCACTCGAGTCACAACAGAGCATAGCTCAGCTGAAACAAACTGTTTCAGTAAGTGATTCAGTTCAGTTCGTTCACCCAAACGATTCATTCTTTCTAAAAAAGCATTCACAAACAACACAACACTATGTCACAGAGATGTGTGTGTGTTGTTTAGCACCAATGTTGTGCTGAACACACCTTCACTGTCAGGGGTGTAGAGGCTCTTGTCAGTCTGGATGAAGATGTAGCCGGACTGTAAGGACACAAGGACGACTTTCTCCAGCAGGTGGTCAGGGAACTGAGCTTGCAGGTTGACATACTGCTTCAGGGTGGCGTCCTTGCTAAACACTGCAGCGGGGATCTGAAGGCAGCATTTACAGAGTAATCAGTAATGAGGAGCGGGACAGGTGTATATGATTAGACTTTAGTGATCCCACGCTGGGGAAATTCACTTTTTAGAGCAGCAAAGAGGTCAGAGGTAAACAAGTGACAAATACAACATACAAACAGCGTAAGCACTCAAGATAAAAACATCTTATTCAAAATAAAATAAGTAAATATTAGGTTAAAATTTAATATTGTTTTATTATTCATGCTTTTGTTACATCTAGATTAGATTACTGCAATCCTCCTGTTAATTTAAAATGCTGCAGCACAAGTTCTGACAGGAGCTAGAAAGAGAGACCATATCACTCCAGTGTTAGCTTCTCTACCGATTTTAAATTGAATACAATTTAAAATTGTCTTCCTCACATACAAAGCACTTAATGATCAGGCCTCATCATACCTTAAAGACCTGGTTTTACCATATCATATACACCTGTCACAATAAAAGAATACATGAAAAATGCAGTGACAGATGATTATTGTCAGATGAGGCACTGTTTCAATAAGTCAATGCAATGGCACAACATTTACTTCAATCCACAGCTGAATTCTTTTTTTTTTTGGTATTTATGATGGGAGAGTTGGATTGTTGTGTCAAGTCTTCTCCAGCATGTGGACACTGTGGTGACCAATGTGAGAAAATGATGTCTCATGCTCCTTTGCACAATTTGAACTTGGAATATGCTAGAACATCTGGTTGTTCAGTAAATTTACAGTTGCTAAAACTTGACCTGCACAAGTGAAGCAACCCCATCATAACATGGTCTCATAGGCTTGTACAGTGGGAACTAAGTGGAGTATTTGACTATGTGACATTTGTTTTGGCTGGGCTGTGTAATTGTAATGAGAAAATGAATGCAAACAATACACCCTAGATCTCTCATCTGCACTCATGCTCAGATATTAATTAATAGTGTTTCATTTACCTTTATTTGTCCAAGTGCCTGGAAGTTATTTGCACTGGTAAGGGTCACAGATGTGGTCACCAGCTTGGTTGGATGGTCCATTACGTTGATGTGAACCTGTATGTCTCCCCCTGTACAGTCTTGACACTCCACAAAGATGTTCTCTGTTGTTCCTACACGTAACACATTTGGGGCAGACATCACCTTCCTACAGAGACCAGGAAAAGACAAATACTCTTGTCAGACTGCACCGTGTAATGTTAGGGATGTTAGCGTTACATCTTTATTGTTTGTCTTTATCAAACAATCACTTGCTGATTATCTGTCCAATGGAATGCAGTGTCTTCCATTGGCTGGTTCGTTTTCCCCTTTTCTTAAGGCCTCAAAGGTGTGACACATGGTTCGGTCTTAGGACCCATTTTATTCTCCATTTACATCAACAAACTATGTGATAATTTGTCAAATGTCTTCCATCATTTTTATGCTGGTGACACCATGATATATTGCTGTTCTCACTCGATTTCACAGGCTTTCGACTTCTTAGTTTTTTAGTTTCTCAGAGTGAAGCTTGACTTCTACGATCAAAATAAATCTGGCTTCTCCCTCAGAAGCTTCTTGTATCAGCAACCTTCTTACCTTTGATTGTGGCGATGTCCTGTATTTGAGTGCTTCAGCCAAATCTCCAGTCTTTGGATTCTGTTTATCACTGTGCCTTGTTTTATAACTTGTTGTAGTCACCTCACACACCACTGTGAACTATATCTTAAATCTGGATGGCCTTCACTGAGTGTACACAGATAAACACACTGGCTGAATCTTAGTTATGGTTCAGTTCCCTTCTATTTATGTATCTTTCTGCAAAGAACAAGCCACTGCGCCTTATGCTCCAGTGGCATCTTTCATTTGACTGTTCCACTTGTTCGGACTGAACTGGGGAAAAGTGCGTTCAGGTTTGCTGCCGCCTCTGCTTAGAATACTCTCGAAAATGACAAAACTAATTAATTTTAATCTCTATGTGTAGTTTACCTGGTTAAATAAATAGAATGAAATCTTAGTCTGTGTTTGAGTTTAAATACATTCAATTTACAAGAAAAAATATTATTTGCTGTGACGTAAGTCATCTATCTTTCTATGGACTTATGTCATCTATGGATTATCTTGATTCAACACACCATCAGTACACCAGTTCATCACAGATCTTCGGCTGTTGTAACATTACTGTGCAAACGCAGGACAATATTTTCACAAACATACTGGCATCATTTCAAAGACCACATTACATTGTCTTATGTGACACAAAATGCATACTACACACCAGCTCTTTTTATGTAAAATAGAGCTGAATTTAACTTTAATTTGTATCCACATATTTCTTTTTAATCAGAAGCCCTCATTTTGCTGTTGCTCCCATTACACTTTAATCAGACAGATTGCACATTTTAACTCTTTAAAGTTTAGTTATGAGTCAATTAAAGCTCAGGCAGGATAAAGGTACAGTAGATCTACTCACAGTGGAGAACCATCAACCAGATAAATCACAGAGGCCAGAGAGGCCAGCAGCCACAACACTTTTCCCATTATCCTTCCTGATCCTGTGCGGTTGTCAATGTAGATGGTTGCTCCACAGTTTGCTCCTTTTATCCTCTCACCTTCCACCTTCAGTTCCCCACTGACTCATCATCTTCTTCCCTAACACTCTGTACACGTGTATGTAAACACAAAGACATAATTTCCAGCAGCAGTTGAGAAATGGTTCCAGTCTGTTGAAGGTTATCTCCTTCCAAAGGAAAAAATAAACATGAGAAAATCAATAACTGTCCAGTGATTAACAGAATCCCACACTCACAGCTGAATCAACAATGCAATGCTGTTCTGCTTTTCTATTTCTGCAGCAATTGTGAATTTATGAAGCAATTGTCCAATTTTAAAGTCAGTTTAGTTCTTCAGACCTTGCTAAATCAGCACATAGACCTCATCAAACACAGTTAATACATGATGAGGCATAGAAAGGATCGGGAAAACCTGTTGTTTCAGATCCTGCCCTCCTATTCATTAAGCTCATTCCCTGACCTGTTGTTCCATGCCTCATTAGTTGCCTGTAGTGTAGAAGCCTCTCAAAAACACAAGTAATGTTGGGCACCAGACAGGAGAACAATGAAAAGTTATCAATTTTTATAATTTCATATATTACCCCATTAGCTTATTTCTATGTTAAAAAAGGATGCCAACATAACATGAACACACAACCAAGGCATGGTTACTTTTGTGTATGTTATTTTCAAAACAATAATTTAATTAGACCAACCCACAAACTCAAAACACAATTCACAATCATCAGAGAAAGCATCAAAAAAGATCAACAAGTTTTTCAATAACAATGTCCTTTCAGTTCAGTTTGATTCTGTTCGGAGGAGGGCAAGGGTGAACAAGGGGACAATCCATATAAATCAGTTCAGAGAGATGTGATAGATGGGGGGGGGTTGATATGATTTCAATTCAGTGGGATATGAATGGATTAGGATTATTATAATTCTCCAACTGAGAATTCAGCCTCTGCATCTGCAGGTTTCAAAAGATCATCAGGGTCTCCTGCTCCTGGGATCATCGTATTCCTCTTGTTTTTATTCCACACACCAAACTGTATTTCACTTTAAATTTCTTAGTGTTGAACTTCACAATATTTCTTCATTTGTCTGCACTCCTGCATTCATTCCACCTTCCAGCTTCTTTAAGCTAAACTTCAGTTTGTTTCCTCTCTCTCCTCCGCTATCAGGTGTGACTGATTTATTAGTTCCCTCCTCCCTTTACTTCCTGCTCTGGTGGAAAAAACTGGTCGGCCAATTTTCCACCCTCCCTTCTCGTTAAGCCTGTGTATATATAAGAACTTACTATAACCTTACCTCTGCCAGATTGTCTTGTGGCTTGTCATCCAGGTTTGAAACACACCTTAGCCCTGCTTAGACAATGATTCTGGTGGACATCCTTGTAATAAGAAAACAGAGAGATGGTCAACTCCTTGTGGCCTACTTCATCCCCTAACTGTTACACATCATCCATGGACATTTGCAGCCTTGACTATTGAGGCACAGCTATAGTTTTTACCTCTCAGCACTCTGACCAAGTGCTGTCCATGGTTCTGATCACTTCCCCTTTGACCTCTGCTTTCTATCTTTCCAGTACAATAGCCAAAGTGAAATAAACATTGTTATGACTGTAGTCATTATTTTTATTTCACACTGCTGTGAGTGCTTTTTGTGTGTGCCCTGCGTTTTTTTTAGTCTTCAATCTCCGAGGCAAATAGGTGTGTGCCATTGCCGTGCCAGGATTGGTGGAGTGCTTCTGGGCCCTGGCTCTCGATTGGCTGTACTCCACCACCTGCTACATAAGGAGCCGATATGGTGGACATCAGAGGGCAGAATGGCAGCACGTAACCGGTCAAACTTCAGCTTTGTAGACCTTGTCATTTGGTTTCCTTAAGGTTGACTAGGTAAGGTTTATTATTTTCTAGACAGGCAACTTTTTGTTTGTTATTTTGGCCTTAGTCAACCCTGAAGCCTATACCTCAGTTAAAATATATTGTCATCTAATTTTGTTATTTAAATTACTTTTGTATATACATCATTTTGTTTTCTGAATATACAACTAAAAATTGTTAGCGGTCACTTGGAACTTGGGGAAGATGAGGCTTTATCTTGTTATGTCCTAGGACTGGGGCATAACAACATTGCTGTGTAATATATACCACATACAGTGTGTGTGTGGGTTATAAAAGCTTGCACTGGGGCCCGTTGTTACTATGTTACGCCACTGCTCTGGACAACGGGTATGGCTACTCCATTCACCATCTCCTAAGTTATCAATCCTCTGTCTCTGTCATGCTTTTGGGTTCTTCTCTGCCAGTGCACCTCACACAAACTCACAGTGAGCTAGTGAAATTAACATTAACGTTACAAAACTAGGCAAGGGGTTCTTTTGGATTTGCAGCATTATGGAATTGATGGTGTTTTGAATAACACACATTTTGTCATAGCCATTTTTATGACAATTAATTTGATTATTTGCAGCTATTTCTTTTAATAGAAACTGTATCGTTCCATTGCTCTTGGATACATTGATTTGAAATTTAGATTTAGTAATTAGACAATTATACAAGTTGAGACTTGAGTAAAACGGCCACATTCAATGGATTTATTTTGTGGCAAACTATAAAACATTTGCTTATAGTGAGTACAGGACTATTAATTAATGCTTTCATAGCACTTGGTTAAGTACGGAATGTAAGTGTGTAAGTGTGGTAAGATCACGATGATGTCCCCATCCAGATAGTTAGTATGTGGTTTCTGTAGACGTGCTGGGCATTTCCGGACCAGATATTCAATGTCCCGGTCAATGGCTGGCCACGATACTAGTTCGAGATTTTAATAATACCCAGGTGCCCCTTGTGGGCACGCAGGTTGATTGGGATGATTGTGCAGAGCCCCTCTGAAACACAGATGACAGTATTGGGTTCTTGTCTGACTCTGCTTGCAGGTCCTTGAACATGACTACAGGCTGCTGAGGTGTGTACAGTGTTTGAATGAGGACTGGTTCCTCATCATCTGGCAAGGCAGAGTAGTTTGGTGGGACAGAAGAGTCAAAATTGGGCAAGGACATGGGAAGAGGTTAACTGTGTCTTTAGTGTAGAGAAGGCCTGTGTGCATACTGATGACCAAGATCATGGGTCATCCTTTCTCAGTAGTTGACACAGGGATGCTACCATGTCAGAGTAGTGGGGCAGGAAGCACAGGTAATAAATGGTCACTCCCAGGAACGAAGCAACCTGAGAGACAGAGGTCGGCTCCCGGCTGGCTGGCTGGGTGGAGGGGCACTTGAAGGTAGCCTTGTCATAGGTCCAACTTTGAGAATACCTTTGAGCCATGGAAGAGAGTGGTGAGCTCCTAGCTACACAAATCCAGAGTTTGGCTGCAACACCATCCCGGAGGGCAAGCGGTAGACGTCTGAGGGGCTGAATCACTGGTGTCACTTTGGGGTCCACCTGAGGGCGATAAACAAATGCAGTCAAGCAGCCAAGCCATTTGAACAAAGAGTATAATTTAAGAGAAGTATCATTCAATTTTGGTTTAAGGGAGAAAAGAAAATTGCAATTATCAATACCAGCAAATGGCATTCAATCAGAAAGTGAGCTTCTGTTCATCCAGCCGTGGTATTGTGAGTCCCGGTTGGTCTTTTGTTGTGTGATTAGTAGAGTACACGAGGTACTGACTGTTTTTGTTGGTTCTATCGTGTCTTGAGATTCTGTAACTGCTCTAAGGCTGTGCAGAATGATTTTAGGTGTCAAATGTAATGCAGTCTTGTTCTCAATGAGTTTCATGCATTTTTAGTGTACAGTTTCTCAAAAAATATAGGAAAAGTCTGCTCAAACTAATGTTCCCCATATTTGATTTTTAATAAAGGAAAATCCTATAGTGTATAATCCTAAGGTCTATAAGAGGCTTAGCCAAAAGGGACATTTAGTATTGAGCATACATTAACATTGATCTACAGAGATTGAGTTTGGTGTTAAGGGAGGTTTTTCACTGGCTTATCCAGTCCATTAGTAACAATATATATTCCTGTCTGGAATCTGCTACAGCCACAAGATGGTGCCATTGCATTGCGCTCAGTGGGGGGCCAGCAAATAACATGCTGATGTTTATCTTGTTTGCTGTATTTTCTGTTGATATGTGAGGATATTGTTGTCTTAGGAGGGATATGTTATGTTGTGTTTTGTTTTTTCCTTTTCTTTAACTTAAGCTCATAATTTTTATTCCTTCAGACAGATGCACTATTCTGTTTAGTAGAGAAATCTACTAATCTTAAAGATCCAGTACTTTCTACTTTCTCCTCCTAATAGGTTACATAAAATGTAAAATGCTCATTTGTTTACACTGACTATGGCTATTATCATGCATTTTTACTGTACAGTTTTTGAAAAAAATTAAAGGGAAATTCAGCTCAAACAATCTGAATTTGCTCTTTTAGTATATTAATATTTGATTTTTAGGAAAATCCTTAATAGGTTACATAAACTTCCCAATTCAGTCTTATTCAAATTAACTATACAATCCATTCATCCACTTTCTACCGCTTTTATCCTCCACATAAGGTGCACGGGGACGCTGGTGCCAATTTCAGCTATCAAAGGGCAAAAGGCGGGTTACACCCTGGACAGATCATCAGTCCATCACAAGGCCACATATAGAGACAAACAACCATTCACTCTCACATTCACACCTGTAGTCAATTTACACTGTCCAATTTGCCTAATCCCAAAATCTACATGTTTTTGGACTGTGGGAGGAAACCAGAGAACTTGCAGAAAACCGGCACACACAGGGGGGGCCCTTGTTCCGACTAGGTCGTGATCCCAGGTCTTCTTGCTGCATTGTGTTACACTTTATGTTCAAATTAAGTTTGATTGACCGACACATTATGAACCACAACAATTAAGATTAGTGTGGAGATAGGCGTGGTTTTGGGCAGTCACCTGTAGGAGAGAGACATGGCAGAGCTGGTTCAGAAAGGAGCAGCACTAGGCAAGTTGATTAGCTCAGCTGGGGTGAGTTTACTAATCAACCCTCTTTATCTCAGCATGCGTGGCTGGAGCAGGGGGAAAAGCATCACACAACAAGGCAGTCCTTTCTCAATATCCATACTTGTGCGTACTTGCGTACTCCCGTAATTGTGAAAACGTCATCAGCCTCAGTCCAAGTTCTGTTCCAATTCTCAAGTAAGCAAATAGCGAGTACGGTTCTCAAACCCGGAAGTGTTCTTGCTCCGCCGATTTTTACCAAGTATGCATCGGAGGCGACATGGGATGGCCATGTATCCCAGAATACATTTCGGCGGGGCATAGCAGCAGATAATAGAAATATGAATCTGAAATAAATATTTTTCTGTGTCCCAGAACAAATTTTTAACATCATTTGAGGCGAGAAATTAGTCATTTAGAATTCAAACATGTGGTTTATGTATTAAGATCTGACGTATTTATAGTTTGTGTGCGAAACAGAGCAGCGTTACTTCGGCCTGTCCTGATGAAATGATCCGCTGGCTCAGACGTCGCTGTCATTAGATGCTCAGTGTGATCCATAGATTTGTTGTTGACGTGTTATTTTGTGGAAATGTTTTGACCTGAAAGTTTGAATATTATTAATGTTTTATTTATTTTAACTTTGAATTTTAGATTTATATCAAAGTAGCATGGTCATTGTATCTGTATTTAAATACAATATGTAAATATTAGATATGTAGAGTAGTATATATTTGTACACGTTATATATTTATAGAGTATTTTTATATATATATATATATATATATATATATATATATACATACACTACTCTACAATGCTGAAATATATTTATTTATATATATATATTTTAATAGAAATAAATTAATAAATGAAGTTAAATATTTAAAATGTGAAAATAATAACAATATATATGCATTTATTAAAAGTATTACATATGTTCATTTATCAACACCGTAGGTGGTGGTAATGAGGCTGCAGCACTTGGAACCAGCCACCATTCAAACAGCAGAACAATACATACATACTTGCTTGCTTACTGGAGCAATTTGTGGAGGGTCTGCCAGCGGGGGCGGTGAGTGCCACTGCCTTGGGGATCTGGCAACTGCATTAGGCGGAAGATCACTATCCACCCCAGGGGCCCTGGAGCAAAGGTACAGCCACGAGCAGCTGTCCGACCAATGCCAGCCTCCCACAGGAAGCCAGGACTCACACTCACACCAGAGACTTTCCCCTCCCCTCAATGCTCTAATCCTCTTATCCTCCATCTTCTTTCTCTCTGTCCCAGGTTCCTGCCACTACGGACATTGCCCCTGACTCACCTGGGGTTCCACAAAGCAGGACTGCTGGAAATGGGGCCAACACTTCCTCAGAGAGTGCCCCCAGCATTCCAGTAAGGATCCAGGTGGTATACTGTACATTGGGCAATGGTGGATTCTGACTGTGCAAAGTCTATAGTTCCCCAAAACCTGATTTGACTCGGTCTTTGGTTAGGCATCATGGGTTCATAAGTGTGTGCATGGGGACGTTCACAAATATCCTGTTGTGCCAGTAGAAATTAGATATCGGGGGTAAGGCATAGTGTCAAGGCCGTGATTAGCTCCCACCTGATGCACCCTGAATGTCAGCTGGTTACCCTGTATACCACATTCACTCAGTTTTGATATACAGTTTGTGCACAAGGATGACTGCAATTGGGATAGGTGGCTAGATCCTCTGTTTGCAGTGCAGGAGGTTTCCCATGCCTCTACAGGATTTTTTCCATATGAACTGCTGTTTGGCAGAAAACTATGAGGGGTGCTGGATGTGAGTGGGTACTCTGGGAAGGTGCTGGCTTGATAGCACTTTGAGGACAGGGGCTCTGATCAGCAGGACACAGAGAGGTTCCTTAATGTTCTTTAATAATTAATTGTTGGAGTTACAGGTGGGTCAGTGGACATGTATGGGTGTATGTGTGGTCCTAAAGTAAAAGAAAAATAATTATATATTGTAGTATCCAGTCATCATAATCGACTAATAACATTAACAGCATATGATTATTAATCTTATATATAAATCTTATATAATCATCAAATATACAAATTAAGTTAGACTTAAACATCCTGGGTTAATCACCAGTTTAACAGGCTTGAACAGCATTACAATAACTCAAAACACATCATCCCTGAGTAACGTGCCAAAACACAGTAATTTATGGTCAATGTCGCCACCTAGCGGACAAAATAAACCACTGCAGTACTCGACCAGATGGCATTTAACCGCGAGTGAAACAAAACACGGATTTCTGGATCAACATAGTTAAACTAGCGAAAATACAACAGCCAAACAGCAAGAAAACAAGACCATTGACTTATTGTGACAGTATTCACTGTCCAACAAGGCAGGTAAACTCACGTTTCTGCATGAACGCACACGGATCCACCATAGTTTCACCACCTCGGAATCAACGTGCCTCACTGTTAAGAGGATATGACGTAACGTAGGTATGGAAAGCATACTAGGACAAACTAAAACGAAACTCAAAGGTGTAAATGGGCTAGTAAATAATACAACAGAGAAACAGTAGACTTTCCTACACTGGACCAATATAAAAGGAAAACTGTGATGTTGGTCCTAGCCCAGGTAAAAATGAGGTTTAATATATCCTGGACTTGAGAGCGAAACTCCACACACTGGGTCCATTATCACATGAGAATTTGCTCCAGGCCCAGGAACCTCAACTGCACCTGTACAACAGAGGGGATAGATTAAGACAATTAAGACAAAAGTGCTTGTATTACTTCCTTCTTCCAGCTCCATATTAGTCACCAAGTGGAAAGGTTGTGTGACCACAAAGGAACCTTGAAGAAATTGATAAGGTCGACTAAGAGGTTGTGTGTTCTGACAGGGGTGGGGTAACATAGATCTACCACCCTAATGCCCTCAAAGCATGGAGAGTTTCACTGGTCAGTGCGGTATCAGAGAGAGATGAGGTGGTTCCACCAAATAAGCCCTGCTCCCTTGTGACAACAATCTCTCACCGTCCCAGAGAGCAAATGTGGCCAGGTTGCAACAGCATTTTGCAGATGTGCTCTCTCCCTTGCCAAGACACACTAACCTCATACAGCGCCATGTTGACTGTCTGATAGTGTTGTGTCGGTCGCAATCGATTTGTTCTTTCGGGTGAATGAACTGAACTGAATCACTTACTGAAATGATTTGTTTCTCTCCCAGTTCAGCTGAGCTCTGTTGGGAATCGAGTGAGACAGGTCTTGATCTCAGTGGGTCTTTTATCTGGTTAAATAAAGGTTAAATAAATACAAATAAAGACACAGTCGAGTTCCCTTTTGTTTTAACAGACTTTCCCAGAAGCACAAACTAAAATGTTAGGCTAGCGCAAAATGAGGGGACAGTGTAGTGCAGAGGTGTCCAAACCTTTTTTTTTAAACAAGGGCCATATTTGAAAACGTGAAGATTTCTGGGGGCCAAGTCAATCTTTTTTCCCCTTTTTTCAAACAGTAACATTTACATACAAATGCACTGTTTTATAAAAATTAAATTTTCATTGTCACAATTATTTTATTATTTTTAAATGGAAATGAATGAAAAAAAATGCCATTCTTTCCACATCGAGTCAAATACCATAATATGAGATGAGTGCATATAGCTGTCTGTTACAGGTCAGTTTCAATGAGTGCATATAGCTGTGTGCATATAGCTGTCTGTTACAGAGTGCATATAGCTGATGAGATGAGTGCATATAGCTGTCCGTTACAGGTCAGTTTCAAACCAGGGACTCAAAGTGCAACTTCTTACCAGCTGAGCTAATTTAATAATATATGATAAATTTGATATGTTACAGCACACAGAATGTTCTTAGAGGCACTCATTTGTGAAATTGAACCAACCAAAAAAAAAAAAAGGCGTAAATGTTATCCCCACTTCCCTGCAGCCTCTTTCCATAAAAATTAGTTTAACCTCACATTTTGTAAGTGTGCGTTGAGGGACCTTCACTCGTTTTATGCTGTAGCCTCAGGTGGATAAAGCACAGTGGCTGGTCCTTGGTGAATGGGTCACTTTGGTTTGTGCTGCTGTGCTCAGGAAGTAGGGCAGGTCGGGTCACTGACCCAAGTCATTGGTTCAGTCCTTGGCTCCTCTTGTCCACATGCCACTTGACAAGACGGATAAGAGAGGACTCAGACGCAGAGGCCTTTTAATTGTCTTTATTGGCACTCGTAACAAAACACAAGGCAGATCCTCTTTACGGAGGGAAAACAAAGCGTGGCTATGAAAAATTATAACAACAAATGGAGACCACAACGATCTTCAAAAGAGACGTTGCGGAACTATAAACGCGGAACAAAAAAATCACTCCGAAGAGGAAACAAACTCAGACTATGGTTATCATGTAAAACTTAAACAGAAAACTCTCCAAACGGAGGAAAACACGGCTCTAAACACTTCAAAACGAAGACTAACTCTGAAGCACAATCCTATTGATTGGCGATCTGTAACTAACAAAGAACGAGGTCAAAAATAAAGCGCAATCTAAATGATTGGATCTTATCAATCTGTCTAATAAAAGGTAAGTCACAATCCTAGTGATTGGAGTTCCTAAAAGGCTGTGAAAACGAACAAACAGAAAATCTCTCCCAAGGAGGAAAACAAAAGGGGCTATAAATCTTAACTAAGGTATTAGCTAACAGACTAACTAACTTACAAAAGAAAGCGTCGCTCACAAAGAGGATCAAAAACTTGTGGCATCTGTGGCTCGGGTGATCAGGCATGGGCGAAAACACACTGGCACTGAAACAAGGAAGCAGAGAGTTTTTAAGGTTCACATGGCTTAATTGTCAGCAGGTGTGTGTAATCAGGAGGGGGCGGGGCAAACTGCTGGAGTGACACCACTGGGCAATAGACTGAACATTTGCTGTCAGTAAGGACAATGTTTGAATGGATGAAGGGTACATATAGTCAAGCATTCAGCAGTATATAAATAAAATAGAGAATTTGTTTGAATGTGTTTAAGTTTTAGCCTAATTGCAAAAAACTAAACAGACAAGGGTGAATCATTTTTTTTAGATAAGGTTGTCCTGTCTAATCATGGACTCTAAACACACTGGATGATCTATTGTTTATCTTGCTCTACATCCAACACTGGATCAGTACATTTCGCCATTGCTCTGCACTTTGGATTTCTTTGGCATCACTTTTAAAGTTGATTTATGTAACAAAAACCTGCAAAGTGGAGTCCATATTGTCATTATCTAAGACACAGAAGTCATACATTGAATAAATACTCTTTACTTTGTATCAGTAATTCTAGAGGCTGTTGTGATTTATAATATACTGCATAAAACAATATACATTCTATAATTGTCATATAAAATGTTTGGAATACAGTGCCATACACTATACAGTGAATTAACAAAATGAAAACATTTTTAGTGTATGAAGACAGAGGGATTTGTGTTTCGCTTTAACCAGATGTAAATGCACTCAAGTGAATTTGAAAACTCACATTGATATAAAAAGTTTGAGGTAAATGTTTTTTGGATTAAGTTTTCCTTTGTTATTAGCATCTGTGGTGATAGATAAAACACACCGAACAGTAATTGATACTACATTTCTCACTAAAACCCCAGACAGTAATCACCTATTTAATTTTGTGCATTAACCAAACTTAATGTATAAAAAGCCACACACATACAGTTAGATGAAGACTTTACAGTTTATTCCACACAGAGTAACCTTTTGATCTGTTACATTTTATAACAGTTAAAGTTTTGCATAAAACATGTAAAAACTAAAAAGAAACAAAGACAGTGGATTTTCTGCTGTTGTACTACAGTGGACATCCAAAGAGAGTGTACTGCGTGACCATCTCCTCCAAGCCCAAACATGTTGGCCTGTGTTCATCCTTTTGACACTCTGCGTCTGTGGGCCAGTACTCGATCCAGGTTCTCTCACCGAGCACATACTGATACCTGTGGGGAGAGAAGAAGTATCATGAACTCACATGATGTCTTGACATAAAACAAATCATTTCCGGGGTGCAGCATGATAATGTTGCCGGGTGACACAAGATCTAACCACCACAGTTTGTTTAGTATGACACTCATTGATAGAACAGGAGTATAAAGAACACATTTATCACACAAACACTTACGATTGGTCCTTGTGAATATCCTTTGATGTGCCCATGATGAGATATGTTTTCCCTTTACCCAGATCTAAAGCCTCCCTGCAGTGAGGGTAACTGAGGAATGCACGTAGTTTACCCTGGGGACCAACGTCATAATTTCCTGATTTTCAAAATAAGCAGAGAATTCTGGATTAAACACACATTTTAAGCATTAGTGTAAAACATGATTGTTATTTTACCATTTTCTCCCACAAGGGGAATCAAAAGGAAAAATTGGACATTTTATGAAAATCTTTACGTTGTAGCCAAGAATAAGATGAGGGGATTTAAAACCTTCATGTATAATGTGATACATTTTAGGCAGTTCACACCCACCTTCTTTGATCACTTCCATTATCCGCATTGTGTAAATATCAGTGGACAAACCATCTGTGAATTCTTCCACTCTCACTTTGTAAACTGAGGACAGATAAGTGGCAGATGATTTTCTTACTTATGAACCTCTTCTTATACAAACATTCTGGTCATTTATAGTTAAAAAAATAATGCAGATCATTCACACTGAGTCTTACCAAAATCTATTTTGCTGGTAGGTGTACTCTCACAGGGTTTATCTGTGCGTAAATCATTGCTGATTTTACCCTTCTTCTGCATGCTGCAGTTCTCTGGAAATAAACAGCAGACGCACAGTAAAGATACAAACAATAACAGTAAGTCTACATGCTAATGTGTCTCTGGACAAGAAACAAATGCTGCACATACTGTGGATGCACTGTATGATTGTGTGAATGGCAAAACAGTAATATAAAGGTCATGGAGATTAGGAAGGTGCTGGAAATACAGACGTTACCATTGTAACCAGTGTAGTGCAGGTTGTGGGAAACTGCAGCTCTGATCCCAAATTAACGGTGAGACACATTCCTCAACCATATCTATATTTTTTAATCATGAATTGATTTTGAGGTAACCAGATTTATAGAGGTGCAATACTTAACTACTGATGTTAATGATATGAACAACAATAATAATACATTTTGTGGAGGAATTTACAGCCAATGATAATTATTTCAGATTTATTGCAGCTAGTAGAAGTTAATAGAAGTGTGACTGCATCCATATTTTATTTCAGTGAGGCAGTTGTTGCTCGTGTGGGTGGCAGAGGTGACTGATTTGGTAGGAATGTAGATCTGGACATCATCAGTGTGACCGTGGAAGTGGAGATCATGACGACGTCTAGTGTTACTGAGGGTAAATATTTAGAGGATGAGGAGGTGATGTTGTAAACAGCAGAATGATAAATGATCAGTTCTTTAATGAAGCATGATATTAGTAGTTATTATGAGTTCCTTCAGTACTTTCAGCTGCATCTTCAGAGAGACACTATAGTGTTTACCTTCAGCACATGTGCATTCTTCATTTCTACAGAGCCTCAGCAGCTGCCCAGCTTTCCTCTCTGGATGATAGAATTTCACACATTGTGTTTCTGCAATGATAAAGACACCCTTGATGAAATGTGCATTCAATCCAACACTGTTAACACTGCTAATATGTCTATGTACTCTCTATCCAGATCTATCCAAGTGTCTTTAAGGCTTACGGTCATAATATTCATAGACAGATACAGCCGCTGGTTGCATGACGCCCACTTTCAGAGTCTGGTGGATCCTAAAAGTGATCTCCTCTGATTGTGTGTGAGAAACCTGTGGAGAAATGTAAAGGAAAGATGAGAAGTGAGGTTGTCTGAGAGGTCTGGGACAATATGCTTTTATCACAGTTTGATATTTATCACAATACTCGGGTGCTGATTCAATTTTAAAAAACAATAACCCATGGGTGATATTTCCAAAATCAATGCACATCACATGATGCTCAGTCACTCTGACATTTAGCCACACTGAATGTGTTCATTTAAGTTAGCAGCTACATTAGCCCCTGCTAATTCTTACTACTCAGTGTAAGCTGTTGCTGTAATAAAATAAAATAAAATAAAATCCTGGGAGATTCTCAAAACAGGACAAAGCTCAAATGTGAGCCTTAAATAAACGCGCCAAACATGAAACTGAAAAATGTCTTTTAAAACCCTGGATTGCAATTAAGACTGATTATAATTAAAAAAATTATAATTTGAAGTAAAATGGCAACTCCTTCTTTTGGCCGTTTCTGTTCATCAAGTGAAAACCAACGTTGCCATTCTGGAGGAGAGAACATTTTTCTATTCTATTATACCTTGTCCAGGTAGATGATCAATGAACCTCTCTCTGACAGAACTGTGTTCATCTCATATTTTGCAATGGTACGGGCGCGTCCTTGGGCCAACTAGAAACAAGCATATAGAGTCAGAGACCTTTCAAAGCCATGAACATCATGTTTTTTCATGTTCATTGACCTTTGAATTGTAAGTGAGTGTGTAAAAATCTTACCATGTCCAGGTCATTTTTGTTGACAGTGAAGCCAGTTAGTAAGCCAATATCCAAGATTGACATAGTTGCATCGTGATCCTTGTCCTTATATCTGTGCAATAAATGGACACATTCGATTAAACAATACACAATCGTAGTGAGAAAGACATGAAGTAACAAAGCAACCAGGGCTGGTGAGAAAATGTCCTGTAATAAAGGTCCAGTGTGTA
Organism: Solea senegalensis; assembly: GCF_019176455.1. Lineage (NCBI taxonomy): Eukaryota > Metazoa > Chordata > Actinopteri > Pleuronectiformes > Soleidae > Solea > Solea senegalensis. Next base: position 134,765 of record NW_025320959.1, on the reverse strand, counting down.
AGAATTAATGACATTTTAATAGTTATATTTTGGCTTCATGTGGGGGACCGAGCTCCCATTCCAAAATGTGAAACTGAAGTCAATTCAGGCTGTTTTTGAGACATAGTTGCATAAGATGGTGGACTCTGTAAAGAAAGGCCTTTGCCTTAAGTACATATAAAAGGCTTATTCCAAGGATACAAAAAATGCATTTTTATTTTAAAGTGATGATACAAATATACTTATGGATAGTATATTCAGCTTCTGGCAATAAGCCCTCGTAAAAGTCTTACACTGGACCTTTTAAACCAGCATCATTTCTTAGCCGTACTTACAAGACTTCTATTCTCAGTTTGTATATCGCCTCATTCTCATCCATTTTCTCTGGAAAAGCAAGAAACCAGATGAGCATGTCATCTTTTGTCATGGCACAGAATCATTTTCAAATAGCAGAGGGCATAAAATGACCTGGAATAAGCTCCACTGACAAGTTAAACTTCTGACAGTCACTCTCTTTTTCCGTCGGCAGAGCATAATACAGTGACACCATCTGTTAACACAGGAACAAAGTGCATTTTTATATTGCATGGGTTTAACAGAATGTATTCATACATGATTGAAAAACAGAATCATGCTTTATTTACCTTCAGTGTTGCTTCTCCAGTTCCTGTCGCAGTCACTTTAACATCCTGGTTTATATCATTGAACTGTGAGGATCAAAATAATAACAAAAGAAACCAGATGATCAGAAACTGATGACAACCACTGACAGAGTGTGTGACAGAGTGTGCACGCTCACTTTTGATGTTCTGGTCGTGTGGTAGTTGTTCCTGTTGAAGCTGATCTTATCTGGCTTGGCCCTGCCAGGCAAATGGATGTCCACGTTCAGATCATACTCTGGTTCTTTAGCATTCGACCAATATTCTGCTACAGCCTGGTACACTGTTATAGTAGCCTGGACAGAAAAAGAAGAAAACAAGGTTAAATATATAAATTATGTAGAAACAAAAGAACTAGAGGTCAAGTTGGGATGTCCCGTTACCTGAGTTGAGCCATAGCCTCCACCATCCTGCTGCTGTTTGTTGAACCATTTCACAATAGGTCTAGCATCTTCAAAGGCCTTTATTAACAGAAGGTGAGAAAAGGTTTGAAGCACACCATATAAAGGTCTGCAGTAGTAAATTAACCAAACCATCATTGTGATATTTAAATCTGTATTAAACAGCCCACTCTCTCCTGAGCAATTCATGATAAAGATTCAAGGTGGGTTGTATGCAAAGAGAATAATGTTTCATTCATATAAAGTATTATCCAGAGCGAATCAAGAAAGCACATGTTAAACAAAAATGAGAGGTGGAGCTTGAATTAAAGATCAGTGAGAAAATATTTGGGTAAATATAGCTTTAGACACTGATAGTCTCTAATTCAAACATATGGAAGGAGTTCTAGTGAAAAATGGCAAAATATTAAATATTTTTCAGGACCCGTAATGAACTCGCAAAGACTCACCTTGGCCTTGACCAGAGCAAGAAGAGCATAAGCTGTGGCCTCTAATGTATAAACACGTCCTTTAGGAACATTCCAGTGGGACAACTCTGTAAGAAAAATTACTTTCTTTTATTATGGGGTAGAACTTGTGCCAAATGTCATCTGATATAGAATAGTTTATCTCACATTCTGACCTGCAGACATGAGAGCTCAATTGAGGAAGTATTTTAAAGGCCAATTCAGATATTATGAATAATATCTGAAGTTTTATAAAAAAAAGTTTTTTTACAATTTCGGGAATAACTTTTACACAGATAATCGTACCGCACTCAAAATTGGTGACAACAGTCAAAACACATGGTAGATGATGCGTGATCAATATGACGACAAATCGTTTAACGTTGTTGCCATGGCAACGACGCAAAGTCGGATTTTTTGTCCCAAAAATCAAACTGCTACAACTTCGCGAATCCTGGTCCGATCTGAACCAAACTTGCTAGGATTGATGATAGTCCGGCCCTAAAGACGTCTACATGAAAATATTCAATTTTGAAAACAGCGCCTCCTGGTGACAGCAGACAATATGACAGCTTGTATTTCAATTATCTCCTCCTAGAGCTTTTGTGCGATCACCTTCAAACTTGGTGAGATCCATGTGGACGAATTGAGCATCAAAAGTTATCAAAAGCTTTTTAAAATATTGTATGGCGTAAGAGATAGGGGGCGCCAAAATTGGAGATAATAATACTTTTTCACAACAGACAATGAAACTCTTATAACTTTGCGATGGAAGGTCTGATCCCAACCAAACTTGCTATAGTTGTTGATGGTTAGTTCCTGAAGACGACTGTGTTGCTGAAACGGTACATTATGAAAACAGCGCCTCCTGGTGGTGGTAGAAAATTCTAAAAAAACAAACTGTTACAACTTTGCCAATCCTTGTCCGATCTGAACCAAACTTGCAAGGATTGATGACAGTCCGGCCCTGAACACGTCTATATGAAAATATTAATTTTCAAATACAGCGCCCCCTGGTGACAGCAGACATAATTACATTTATAGTTTTTGATGCTGCTCCAACAGGGATTGTTGTATCCACTTGAAACTTAGTATGTGGGACCCCAGACCCTTCCTCAACATGTCCGTAAAAGGTCACCTCCCTACAGGAAGTGGAACGCCCGAAACAGGAAGTAAAGTCTTACATTGTCCGATTGACACGAAACTAGATATGTGAGTTACGGGACCTTCCCTGAACATGTTTCCGGAGACGAACAGGAAGTCGGCCATTTTAAACAGGAAGTGCCCTCTAACTTTGCCGTATGTGTCTGAACACAACATACTTTTTCAGTACGTTATGATTATATTTCCAGAAAGAATTTGGTTGTTTTTTGTGAAGCTGAGCTGGATTTTCCTGGATGTCATTAAACGCATCATAGCTCCGTGACAGCTCCAATCAAAATGTGATGCATAGTGACAGAACGCCCCAGGCCCAGCGATGTGTCTGGTGCTAGCCCCCGCTGTTGTCATCAACGACGTTTGAACCTTTGGCGGGTTTTGAAGTAAGTTTTGATCACTGATCTCCTTCGTGTGCACTTTACACGGTGATCGTTTGGAGAAAAGAAGGAAACTATTTCAAGAGGAAGACCTACACCGAAGAGGTACATCCTTTACGGTAGTTCGAGTGTTAACGATAAATTGATAAAAAAATTTTAGAAGTGGTGAGGACAAAACTGTTGATCATAAATAGTGCCGTTCCCCGCGTAGCTGACGCCTATGCTTATGTGGAAGCTTGTTTTTGTGTCATATAGGGGCTTGTGAAATTGTGGTTGCTGAGTGACACAACAGAAGATGTGGTGGTAATGATGCAGTAGCCTATAGATGCACAGTGGTGTGCGTGTGCGCTATGGTTGTTGCAGATCAACTGTCTCGTGAATATAGTGCATAATAGGGTGTTTTGTATGTGGTTGTGTTTGTGCGTGTGTTTTTTTTACTGAAGGCCCTGACTGAAACCCCACGGTACGCTACTGTTCCTACCCAGATAAACAAGTACCTGACCCAAGGCTCTGAGGAACCTGCTATAATCTGTTTTTGGTAACATATTAAATGCCAAGCTTGTTTAGTGATTTCCACCACGCAAAAGAACACAATTCCAGACTCTAAATTACTATCAACATGAAATAAACCAAGTGGCAGTTTAGGTTAAACACTGACTACTGATATCAATAAAGATCTCTTTTTGTTCAGCATTTACATTTCCTGTTTTGAGGTATCTTTACCACCCCTCGCTTTTATGCTGCTGACCTTTGGGTCAGCGAGTATGGGAGTTACTGGGTCTGCCTTTAGTGTGTTTTCCCTTTTGTGTAAGAGGGATTTGTGTACTTTTTCTCTATTTAATTTAAAGGATATTATTATTGTTGCTCTTTGCTCTTATTGTTGTGTATATCTCTGCCATATTTATAGAGCAATAACTGGCTTATAGAGCAATTATAGAGCAACAAGTGTGTTTTTCCATTGTGCCGATGAAGGATTTGTGCAATAGAGAAATATTTTTCTCTGTTTAATTTTTAATTTAAGTTAAATTATTGTTTTCCCCCCACAGACCTTGCTACATTTTGTTTTTATATTTAGCATAATGTTTTTTTTTTAATTTATTTTTCCTTTTTTTCTCCCAGGGTGTCGTTGAAGCTAGAGCCGCCACTGGACGTAGCGACTCGTCACTGATAGCGCGCGCACACGCACACACACACCCGCTGATAGAGCGCGCGCGCGCACGCACACACACACACACACACACCTGATTTTGCTAGTGCCATCAACATTTGTAGGGTGAACACTTGCCGCTCCGACATAATCGTCCCGTAAACATGATCTTTAATTCGGTTCAAACTTACTTCACTCTTCATCCTCAGTTTGCGTCGGCAGCACTTCAAACATTGCTTGCGTCAGCGCGGCGCACTTGAATTACGACAATGGCGGGACTCTTTGTGTGACGTCACTTTTTGTAGTTCTTTTAATTAACTGTCAATATTGATAATTAGGTGGGGAGGTGCGGACAAGAGTTATTATTGCACGGTTAATTTGGGGGAATACCTTGGTTTTATTTTCATTTGGGTTGTTTGGTAGAATAATCATGATCTATTCTGATTTTGGGATCATTTGTGTTTCAAGAACACATCCCCATTCTGATCTGGACATATACCTAAACACAATCTCAAATTTAAGAACAAAAAATCAATTAAGACTCATAAAATATTAATGTATTAAATTATTAATTTAACATTATATATGTGACATTATACATATTGTTTTCTGATAGTCAAATAGTCTTTCATCTAAATAACAATACAGCATATTAATATTTAATGAAAACCCTGTTCATACCTGTAATTGGTTTACACTCATTCATTATTCATCCTGTATCACATACAGTACTACAGTAATGGAACAGTGAGGCCAATTCCTTTATTTTTGTCATAGACTGAAAACATTTGGGTTTGACATCAAAATACAAACATGAGACAAAAGATGAACATTTCAGCAATATGGGTTCAAAAAATGGATTAAAACCAAAGGTGCTATCTTCTATGTTGTGTATCAGATCCAGATGTAAATACCTGCAAGTAACAGCTGAATTGTTCATCTTTTGATAATCTTAATCTTAATCCATAGACATCAATATCCATATATCAACAGCAACTACAGCAAACCATGTAAACAGCATCAGTGATTTACCCCACTCACAAGTAAGGTAATCTCCTTCGATTATACAATGCAATGGCACCATCTTGTGGCCAAAGCAGAAAACTACACAATGGAAACTTCACACATGCATTTAAAAGGATTTTATCCGATGTACACACACAACACTAGCAATGCTGTGGTCCAAACAGCACAACATTAACTCACTTATTATCACACACAAAACTAAAACACACACATAAACATATCATGCTAAGAAATATACTTAACGAGCATCAAAAGGATGGACACTTCCTTTCTCGTTATACACTCACACTCCATGAATGGAAACTGGACACCAGAAAGAAATATATACTGCTTTGCATAGACTCCCAATTTCAACTTTGGCTAAGTTTTGATTCCAGGGGTTCACCTTGAGGCAGGTGCTCTGGGACACTCTGGGCAGTACAGGCCCACTGGCATCATTTCATTGGCTGTATTAACATGAAGAAATATCTGACAGAACCAGACTGAAAAATGGGTGTCCATTTGCTTCAGCTGGTTGGGGTGAAAGGAAAAAGAGAGACCAAGAGCAGATAGTCAAGTTACAGGTTTAGACAGGACATTTCTGAATCACTTATGGCATGTTTATAGTACTACAACTGCTTTATATAAACCTACATATAAAACAACATTCCTTGTGATATGTATCAATGCACTTAATATCATAATAAACTGTCCTTGTCCCACAATTGTTTTAAATTCCAAATTTCAGACCTGTCATGAAAAGACAAATGAAATTTTAAGGTTGATTATTTGTCATGAGTTTCTTGGTGTTTATTATCCAGAGAAGCTGAGAATCTTGTGGTTTTTAAAATGAATATATTTGTCAGAAACTCTAGAAGATTCGAGAAGTGCATTGAGCTCCTGCAGGTTCACTGTTGTTGTTTTTATGCTGCAGCGTCAGGTGGATAAAGTGCAGTGTTAATATCACACAGTATAATATATAAATATAACAATATCAATTCTGAAATAGTGCTATACATTAATCAAACAGTGAATCACTACCAACAAAAGTGAACATTTCTGTCTGACTACATAAAGACAGAGGAATGTGTTTCACTTTCATAATATTCTTTTCATTCTTTGCCATGGTGCATAGTTAACAAGCAGCAGTAATTGATGCTATATTTACAAATGTATCACTATAACCCTACACAGTAATGATAAAAGTTTAAATAATGTGAATTCATCTAAATAATAAAAAAAAGTGATGCAGACATTTAGACTTTATTGTTTATTCCACAGTGTCACAATGTTCCAATCTCTTACATTACTTTCTTTGAAGGGTCACCTTATTTTAATTAAACAAAAAATGCCTAAAGGGCATCGTGAAAGTGTGCAGTAAAATTGCCAGAATAGCACTGAATGACCTCAGCTATATCAGGTCAGGTGCTTAAAAAAACAAAAACAGCGAATCAACCTCCTCCATCTCACCCTGTTCTCTGTATCCCCCTCTCTCACACCAACTAGCTTCATGTCCTCTTTCACTATATCCATAAACCTTCTCTTTGGTCTTCCTCTAGACCTCCTGCCTGGCAGTTCCAACCCCAGCATCCTTCTACCAATAAACTCACTATCCCTCCTATCTCCACCTCTCGAGCTTTTCCTCCACCTGGTCTCTGCTCTCACCACAGATCACAATGTCATCTGCAAACATCATAGTCCATGGAGATTCCTGTCTAACCTCATCTGTCAGTCTGTCCATCACCACCGCAAACAAGAAGGGACTCAGAGCCGAACCCTGATGTAGTCCCACCTCCACCTTGAACTTCTCTGTCACACCTACAGCACACCTCACCGCTGTCTCACAGTTGGCATACATGTCCTGCACCAGTCTAACATACTTCTCTGCGAACTAACATGTCGAAATCATCATTTATTCTTACAGCAATCAGTCTCTTTAATAGTGAATCAAATATCACACTTGTTCTATTGTTGTGTTTAATATTGTTACTTGTGATGTGCTACTAATTATTTTCTATGTCATATGTGTAAATATGTGAATGCTAGCTGTAACCCAAATTGCTCCTCAGGGATAATAAAGACACATTGAACCTTGATCTTATAAGAGTTGCATGAAAAAATTGCTAAAATACAAAAAAAAGGAGAAAAGGAAAGTTCCTTTTCTGGAGTTGCTCTACTAATACATGGCGACCAACCCTTTCAGGCCCAAACATGTTGGCCTGTGTTCATCTGTTCCACACTCTGCATCTGTGGGCCAGTACTCGATCCAGGTTCCCTCACTGAGCACATACTGATCCCTGTGGGGAGAGAAGCAATCACATGGATGCTGGTATGCACACTGTAAAAACACAGTGGGAAGTCCTCCCACAAAAAAAAATAAACAAACAAAAAATTTACTTTTTTTTTTACATTAAAAAAGTTGTGGCATTTAATGTGTATATGCTGCACCTGTGTATACAGCAGCAGCACAGGGTTGGGCAGAGGCAAGAAGCATTTATACCATCAAACTACAGAGCAATATAATTGACTTCTGAAATGTTTTGTGGGCCCTTATTGGTGTTTGTAGTCATCCAAATCACATCTGGTGTGCAGCATGATAATGTTGCCGGCTGACACGAGATCTAACCACCACAGTTTGTTTAGTATGACACTCATTGATAGAACAGGAGTATAAAGAACACATTTGATCACACAAAAAACTTACGGTTGGTCCTTGTGAATATCCTCTGATGTGCCCATGATGAGATACGTTTTGCCTTTAACCAGATCTACAGCCTTCCTGCAGTGAGGGTAACTGAGGAATTTGCGTAGTTTACCCAGGGGACCAACATCATGAGTTCCTGTTTTTTTAAATACACCAGAAGAGAAAGAAGAGAATTCTGGATCAAACACACATCTTAAGCATTAGTGTAAAACATGATTATCATTTTCCCATATCTCCCAAATGGATTCAAAGGGATAAGTTGAAAATGGCTTTACTTTTAGCCAAGAATAAGATGAGGGGATTTAAACCCCTCATGTATAATGTGATACATTTGAGGCAGTTCACACTCACTGTCTTTGATCACTTCCATTATCTGCATTGAGTAAATATCAGCGGTCAAACCATCGATGAATTCTTCCAGTCTCACTTTGTAAGCTGAGGACAGATAAGTGGCAGATGATTGATTTTTGATTATTTTTTTAACTTATAAACCTCTTCTTATACAAACATTCTGGTCATTTATAGTTAAAAAATAATGCAGATCATTCACACTCAGTCTTACCAAAAACTATTTTGCTGGTGGGTGAAGTCTCAGTGAATTTAGCTGTGCGCACCTCATTGCTGATTTTACCCTTCTTCTGCATGCTGCAGTTCTCTGGAAATAAACAGCAGACGCACAGGAAAGATACAAACAATAACAGTAAGTCTACATGCTAATGCTAATGCTAATGTGGCTCATACTGTAGATGCACTGTATGATTGTGTGAATGGGTGTTTAAATTGGTGTGAATCAGCATCAGGATTTCAGAGGGAGGAGACAGCGATGGAAAAGTCTCTGTCACTCCAGGTTCAGCGCTGTGCAATGTTGGTGGAGCATGTTGAAGAGGCATGAGGGGGCCCTGATTATGGGGGGCTTTATAGGTGAGAAGAATGATTTGGAATTGAATATGATATGGTACAGAGAGCCAGTGTGTGTAATGAAATGATCACAAGAGTGGATGTGAGTGAGGAGGCATGCTGCGGCGTTGTGTAGTTTATTTAGGACTTTGGATGATGTTTCATGAATGATTAGAGGTTATTGACAAAGACTAAACCTACACTGTGGATGTGTGGGGTGAGAGAGAGAGAGTGCAGTTGCTGACAGTGGGAGAAAAGGTGAGGAATATACAGTCTGCCCTCCATCTTGTGTGGGAATGTGAGTGTACATGTTGTGAATGAGGGTGACTCCCTCTGGATCTCCTCCCTCCTCAGCCCTCCTGACCACTGGTAAGCCTCTGCCCTACAGATTCCTACTCCTATTATAGCTATTATATGGCGTTTTAATTTTACATGTTCAATTGGAATAAAGATTATTGTTGGATTGAACCACGTCTCTGGTTCCTTGCCTTGGTATAATGAACCTTTGTGACCTTATGTAGGTAGTTTTGATCTTTTTCATCTGCAGATAAAATACTTTCTCTGGGGGTTAACATCTACAGAGTGGCATTGTCAGAGCTTTACTACTGACCAAAATGTGAAAAACCTATCCTCCTAGTGGAGTGTGTGGCAGAGGTGACTGATTTGTTAGGAATGGAGATCTGGACATCGTGTGTGTGACCGTGGAAGTGGAGATCATGACGACGTCTAGTGTTTCTGAGGGCGAGTATTTAGAGGATGAGGAGGTGACGTTGTAAACGGCAGAATGATCAGTTCTTTAATGAAGCATGATCTTAGTAGTTATTATGAGTTCCTTCAGTACTTTCAGCTGCATCTTCAGAGAGACACTATCGTGTTTACCTTCAGCACATGTGCATTCTCCATCTCTACAGAGCCTCAGCAGCTGCCCATCGTTCCTCTCTGGATGATAGAATTTCACACATTGTGTTTCTGCAATGATAAAGACACCCATTGATGAAATGTGCATTCAATCCAACACTGTTAACACTGCTAATCTGTCTGTGTACTCTCTATCCAGATCTATCCAAGTGTCTTTAAGGCTTACGGTCATAATATTCATAGACAGATACAGCCGCTGGTTGCATGACGCCCACTCTCAGAGTCTGGTGGATCCTAAAAGTGATCTCCTCTGATCGTGTGTGAGAAACCTGTGGAGCAATGTAAAGCAAAGATGAGAAGTGAGGTTGTCTGAGAGGTCTGGGACAATATGCTTTTATTACAATACTCGGGTGCTGATTCAATTTAAGTTGCCATTGTGATTTATTGTGATTCTACAAGTACGGTAAGTCACTAGTATCAATAATTACAACGTTATTTTCCTCAAACCTTATTTGAATGATACATTTTCTTAAGACAATAACCCATGGAAGATATTTCCAAACTCAATGCACATCACGTGACGGTCAATCAGTCTGATATTTAGCTGAACTGAATTGAACAGCAGTTTGGAATTTGTACATTTAAGTTAAATGCAATATTTAACTGCCCCTGCTAATAATAAAAAAAGAATACAATGAAGCCAAGGAGAAAATAAGTGTTTCTTAGCTTTGCCTACTCATTTAAATAATAATACAATGCCGAGAGATTCTGACACAGTACAAATGTTCAAATAAAATTGAAAAATGTCTTTTAAAACCCTGGATTGCAAAACACACTGATTTTTAAATAATCTTAATGACATTTTGTATTGCTTTTTCTATTTTTTCACTCCTATTGTCTAATGTCTTACCTTGTCCAGGTAGATGATCAGTGAACCTCTCTCTGACAGAACTGTGTCCATCTCATATTTTGCAATGGTACGGGCGCGTCCTTTGGCCAACTAGACACAAGCATACAGAGTCAGAGACCTTTGAAAGCCATGAACATCTTGTTTTTTCATGTTCATTGACCTTTGAATTGTAAGTGAGTGTGTGTGTAAAAACCTTACTAAGTCCAGGTCATTTGTGTTGACAGTGAAGCCGGTTAGTAAGCCAATATCCAAGATTGACATAGTTGCATCGTGATCCTTGTCCTTATATCTGTGCAATAAATGGACACATTTAATTAAAAAATATGAAGAACACAATCGTGTTGAGAAAGACGTGAAGTAATAAAGCATTAAAGGTCCAGTGTGTAAGAATTACTGACATCCCAGTCACATCAGGAAACTACTGTGGCTGATAAATACCACATAGAATGTACACACTCATTCACAACGCTCTCATGTCTTTGGTGTGCTTCATCGTACAGTTTTAGCATGACTCAGCTCAACATGTAATGAACTCGACTCTTCACTGAAAACGTGTTAATCTCCAACATTTAGCAAGGACATTTCTAAAATCTCAATATTTAACAGAAGTGATAGCACTGCTGAAAGCTGGCGATCATGAGCAGAATCACAAACTGTTCAGCTGTATTTTAGTTCAGTGACAGTCTGAGGAAGTACTGAATTAATCTATGAATTAAATGATTCTAATGATTGAGTACACTGAAAACAACTGCTTTACAAGTCACTAGTTTGTGTGTATAAAACGATGTCACAGGCGTTTCATGCAGCTGTGCTATGATGACCCTGCCCACGTTGAGGAGATACTACAGTAATGGAAAACAACTTTTCTGATTCCAAACTGAGTAGAGCCGAGTCATACGACAACTGAATAATGTTAAATGTTTTTTCTTTCTTTTTTGTAGTTAGGTTATGTATTGGCTTTATATGGGAGAAGTCATTCACAACTGTTTAACCAATCTCTCACTCCAAAATGTGAAATTATGGGCTGCTGTTGAAACTTAGTGACACAAGATGGTGAACTCCATAAAGCAAGGCCTTTGCCTTGTGTACATATAAAAGGCTTTTTCTAAGGCTGCAAAAAGGTGATTTTATACTGATGGGTAGTATATGAACTTTTGTCAATAAGCCCTCTTAAATGTTTCACACTGAACCTTTTAAACCAGCATCATTTCTTAGCCGTACTTACAAGACTTCTATTCTCAGTTTGTATATCACCTCATCCTCATACATTTTCTCTGGAAAAGCAAGAAACCAGATGAGCATGTCATCTTTTATCATGGCACAGAATCATTTTCAAATAGCAGAGGGCATAAAATGACCTGGAATAAGCTCCACTGACAAGCTAAACTTCTGACAGTCACTCTCTTTTTCCATCGGCAGAGCGTAATACTGTGACACCATCTGTTAACACAGGAACAAAATGCATTTTTATATTTCATGGGTTTAATAGAATGTATTCATAAATGACTGAAAACAGAAACTTGCTTTATTTACCTTCAGTGTTGCTTCTCCAGTTCCTGTCGCAGTCACTTTAACATCCTGGTTTATATCATTGAACTGTGAGGATCAAAATAATAACAAAAGAAACCAGATGATCACAAAAACAGGATTGATGACAACCACTGACAGAGTGTGTGACAGAGCGTGCATGCTCACTTTTGATGTTCTGGTCGTGTGGTGGTTGTTCCTGTTGAAGTTGATCTTCTCTGGCTTGGGCCTGCCAGGCAAATGGATGTCCACATTCAGATCATACTCTGGTTCTTGAGCACTGGCCCAGTATTCTGCTACAGCCTGGTACACTATCATCGTAGCCTGGACAGAAGAACAACAGTAATAAAACGTCCATTGACCTGCAAGTTTTGTCAGAAAAAAAAGAGCTAGAGGTCAAGTTGGGATGTCCTGTTACCTGAGTTGAGCCATAGCCTCCACCATCCTGCTGCTGTTTGTTGAACCATCTCACAATAGGTCTAGCATCTTCAAAGGCCTTTATTAACAGAAGGTGAGAGAAGAATTGAATTAAAGATCAGTAAGTCTGGGAAAATATAACTTTACACTGATAAAGTCACTAATTTAAACATATGGAAGGATATTAAAGATATAGATTCTCCTGGGCCCCGAGTGAACTTCCCAAGACTCACCTTGGCTTTGACCAGAGCAAGAAGAGCATAAGCTGTGGCCTCTAATGTATAAACACGTCCTTTAGGAACATTCCAGTGGGACAACTCTGTAAGAAAAACACAGGCAAAGAACGTTGTTTTATTATGGGGTAGAACTTGTGCCGAATGTCATCTGATATGGAATATTTAATCTCACATTCTGACCTGCAGACATGAGCGCTCAGATTTTAAAGGCCAATTTTCGATATTATGACAATTAAAATAGTGTCAAAAACTGTTATAATAGAGGTTAATATTTCTGAAAAAAATTGTGTGAACCACAGAATATTTCTTCTCTTGTATTGGAGAACTGTAACTGCACCTGGGGAAGCAAACTTGTACAGGATCTCTCTGTTCAGTTTGTCTTGGTTGGCCAGAGCGTATGATGACATGGTTACAGCATATGGGTTGGTGAGTCTGGGCAAACGCTTCTCCAGGTAGGTCACGGCTTTGTCAATACTTCCAGGCAGACTCTGGACATCAGGAAAGCAAGAAACAGAGAAATGATGGGAGGACTGAGTGTGACAGGAGAACAGACAAACAAGTAAGTAGTGCAAACATGGGGGCGATGAGAGGCAGGGCATACAGTGGTTTATACAGATAAATAAATCAATATCATCAGGTTCTCAAAAGTATTTCAATTCAGAGGAAGCGTGAAAACATTTCTGTCCTCTAGGGGGGGCATGTCAGACAATAATTGAGAACCACTGATCTCGAGTGAGTAATTATGGTATGTACGGCATGTATTGTATCAGAGGGTAGTCTGTAGCTGTAAGCTGTAGGGAAGTTGATTAGTTTCATCATGGTCCAGACAAATGCAGTTAGCTAGCACTAGAACAAAAACACAACTAAACAACACAACAAACAAATGGCTGCTCCTCAAATGTGAAAAGTGAACAGCAGGTCAGTCAAGCTTTAATTCATATCTTATTGCCTTTGTTTTATGTGCATTAGGTGAAAAACAAACAATCTCTGCTTGGTCCATCACTTATGTGGAGTGAGTATGTGATCACAGTGGTGTAATACAATGCATGCAGGTGAGGTACTCACACTAACTGTGTCAGCACATAGCTTGCGTGACTCCTGCATGGCGATGAGGCAGAAGGCCGTCATGGAGGCATCTGAATCTGAGCCTCGCATATCACTCTGCACACACATGCACACAGAAAATGTTTCAATTTGAATTGAAAAGTGTGATATAATCTTTTTTCATCTCAATGAGCTTTTTGTCATGATTTGTTCACGCACAATCATCTCTCTGTGGATCACCCTTCTGACTTCTCTGAACATGCCATCAGGTTGCTGTGCCTTGAGAATCAGAAACTTGACAGCGTCACAGATTACATTCTTCTGCATTTCCACCAGGTTGGAGGATATGGCAAACACCTTGACCACATAAGCTGTGAGCCTTTGAGAGAGAGGAGAGTGGATGACTGTTTATTTACATTAAACACATGAAAAATACACCCATGCTCACACAGTCAGAGATAGATGAGGATGTGGAAACATTTACATATGAGCATTTATATTTGAACGTCTCACCAGGTGCTACTTTTAGTCCTGGTCCACACTGCAAAAGATCCATCTTGTTTCTGGAAGGTGAGCTCATTCTTGTAGCCTGGATGCAAACAAAACACACATTTTATTTTTACCAAGTGTCATTCAGTCCATGCATCATACATTTATGTCAGTTGGAGGAGTCCTTTTCAGCTGACTCCTTCATTGAAGGAGCCCTGAATATTTTTTTCTTTGATTAGAGCATATTTGTCTGATGCCTGATGGTTTTGTTAGTTTAAAAGGCAGAAGATGTTTGAGTACATGTCTCATTGTCAAATTCAATTAGTGTCAGTGTCATCATTGCAGCTCTGTAGATCTGTACAGGAGTAGTTTGTTATCCATACCACACTGTTTGTTTTGACACAATTTCAGCCACAGAGAGGAATAAAATAAACATCTTCTTTGTGATCTCACCAGTCTTGATATGCTGGAGGGCTTCATTTCGTTTCTGAAAGCCTACAGTTTCCCACTGGTTAGTTTTGTCCAAATACATGGTTGTGATGACAGGTAGACTCATGCGGGCCAGGTTCTGCTCTCCACAGCCGTGTGGCTGCTGGATCAATGAGCCCATCAATTTCCCACTAATCACATTTTCCACCAATGGACCAACTTCACTCCCTGCACATGCATAACCAGACAAATCAAACTATCAATCAACAGAAAAAAAAGTAACAAATACAATGTCTCCTAAAACCAGTGAGCTGGTCATCTCAATAAATCAATACTGTAATAAAAAACAATGCACATTGATTTGACCGTGTAAGTCTGTAACATTTAAAATGCAGAATGTGATATCCCACCTGTCACAGAGATCTGTGTGCTTGTAGGTGTGTTAGGAACCCAGTCTTTCATTGGAATTCCACTATTGAAGATGACTTCTTGTTTACCTCCTGGAGGAAGAAACAGGCAAGTTTGGGGGTGGGGGAGTCATTTTAAGTCAATCACAACATAAAATGACTATAAAGTGAAAGCATTCAATGTATGAACTCACCGGTACCTTTGTGTGTAGGGTCTAGAATTATAGTCTGTACAGACTTAATAAGTACACCTTCAGGCTGGAAAAACAACAACACAAACATTATAATCACAACTATTTTTAAGTTTATTCTTTTCTGTATGTATTCTGTATGTTGGTCTGTAGCAAAACGAAATATGCCTCGTTTCTATAAAGGTGCTATATGTAAGGAAAATGACCATAATGTGTCATCAGACATTTAGAAAACATCAAATGAATAGAGATAACAATGGTGCAGCCCATATAATCACAAAATAATGTCAGTCAGTCAGTTCTCTCTTTTGTTTTGGTCTTTTGCGCCACCCACTGCCACTGATATAATAACACACCTCGTGGTACTTTAATGCTGTGTTCACATCAACGCAATTTGTCATGTCTTTTGTCGTGATTTTAAACAGGAGAAATGGGCATTTCTTTTCACCATCAACCAAAGTGTCTGGCTCCGTATGGTTTTGTGAAACCACACAAGACAACAGTCTTCTCTGCAGACGTTTCCACAAGAGATAAAGTGTCGTACAGCTCCGAGTGTCAACACACACACGTAATATAATAAATAAAATAAAATTTGTGCCGTGTCAGGTGTTACAGTGCTGCTTTGTATTTTGGAAAATTTGGCAACCACACTTGTGCAATGTTTTAATATGGGACTGCTGTAGGTAGTGTTTTTAAACAGATGTAAAATATTCATAAAAATATCCTTATTAATTCCTTTTTTCTCAATTACAGTTCTTGCATCGTAAGGCAAACACGTAGAGACAAACAACCATTGACTCCATCACTCATTCACAATTTTGAGTGCCCAATTTGCCTTATCCCCATATTGCATGTTTTTGGACTGTGGGTATAAACCAGAGAAAAACCAAAACAAACATAAGGGGAACATGCAAACTCCATGCAGGTCTTTTTGCTGCAAGGCAACAGAGCTAACCACTACTTCACCGTGTGGCTGAACTTGAGAACATGAACAACAAATAATTTTGCTGTTGTATAAAGAGGTGTTGGATACGACCATCGACTCTCACACGTGTGTACAAACACAACACATCTGATAAAATTGTCTGTTAATGTTAAAGAACATTTCAACACGCCGTTGTAGTTTGAATATGGCGTCTGTTTCTCTTACCATCACCCGCAGCATCTTCATGACGCCATCACTGAGCGACGAGTCCTTCACGACTGCTTTGACCTCAATGCTGAATTGTCCGTACATCATGGGTATAATGATGAAGGGAACTGATCGTGTACTCAGGGGCCCGACTCTGACCTTCTGACGATATAGTGAATGTTTAGATGCTGCACTGCACACATGCTCCGTCTCAACCAGATCCACACGCACCTTGGGAGAGAGATGGAGAGAGGTTATGAGCATATGGTCACAGATGAGGAGACACCACAAAGTGCAAATACTGCTGCAAATACTGTTTCAGGTTCTATAATTCATCATCAATAAAGTAAATATCGATAAAATAATATATAACAATAACAATCTTAAAAAGGGACACTGATCTACAGCTAATTTAAAGCTGCAATGAGTAACGTTTTGGTGATTTTGGTGTCTATGTATGCTGTCTTCTTCATTCAATGCTCTGTCAAGAAATAAAATCAGACCTGACAAAGGGTGTGATTCTGTGTGTACACCTGTGGGGGGATTACAATGCTTTGACTGTAATGGACATATACAATACAATATAATATAATGTTCGCATACAGTGTTATTAGAGAGTATAGAGAACCTCTTTTTTAACTTTTTGATCACAAACATACTGAGAAAAATATCATAGTCACAGACTTACAGTGATAAGATCGGGGGTGTAGTTGTGGAGGATTGCCTTAATTTGTAGCTCCTCTCCACGGACAGCAGAGTTGGGCAGTCTAAGGTCAATGAAGAAGTCCTTCCTGACAATCACTTCTAATGGCTCACTGACACAGATTCCTTCGAGAAGAGGAGGAGAAGCAAGCGATGAGAGAAATCTGAGATTAGTTAGGTGCAATCATAGATTGCATAGATTGTATATAAAAATTAAGTTTGTCTTCCAGGTTGACAGTGAAGTAAGAAGGAAGTAGCAGTAAACCAACAGAGACAAATCCACTAGCTGCAAAAAGAACTAAACTTCAATGGAAGTCTATGGGAAATTTGCCTACACCACACTTATTGATTTCAGTTTCAAAAACTGTCATGGCGGTGGTCAAAACATGAATCTTAAGGCTATACAATGGGAATTTGGTTCGTGACCAGAAGACCATGTTGATATACGGTCTATGGATACAAGTGAAACAACCGATATTCACTGAGTGCTCACCGTGGGTTCTTGACAGACTAATGCCAATGAACTGCCAGGTTGTGATTGAGTCTGGTAAAGGAAAGTTTTTCATCAATGATGAGGTTGCACTGAAACAGAGAAAAATGTTGGCATTTTAGTGGTGTCATGAGTGAGGATGTGTGTGTGTGTGTGTTTGTGTGTGTGTGTGTGTGTGTGGTGCTTCACCAGTTGGGTGTGTGTTGAGGACAAGAGGGCAGAACGATGTCTGTCCACAGCCAACTTTCAGGGAACTGAGTGCGAGACACTATCTCATTGCTGTCCATGTAACTGTCGTCTTCAAGCTCACCTAGAGAGAGACATTAAAAAGGTTTAATATTGTGTTTGTTTCAATCATGGATATCCAACCCCTTCCTTGTCACCCATCTCTTACTGCGAGCCACTTGGAGTTGGTCCTCTTTATTCTCAGCTCGCTGGTGTGTCATCTCATTGCAACAGTGCACGAAGGCCTGAACACATTCTGCACCATCAGTGATGTACTCACTGCGTCTCTCATAGGTGTATGAAAGTGTGGTTTCCCTCATGCCATCAAGACAACATACATGTTGTCGAACAATGTTGTACTGAATCACTGGAAAGCAAGAGAGTTGTGGAGGAGAGAAACAGGGGTTATAGGAGGAATGATAATGATTTATTTTTACCCACTTTGACAAGTTTATCCTTTGAATTAGGACAAACTTAAAAGCCTGTCAAAATGTCAAACCACAGACAATAAAAAACCTAATGTGACTGCACATTTGATCACTGGTGATTGACAGTTGTGGTTCTTACTTAAGCTGGTGGTTTGTCTTCTCCTGCTGGGGGCTGGACATTTTCGTTCTGAAAATGCAACAAAGACAAAACATTGAACAGAGCCCAGTAAGGTTAAACTACGCTCGTCTTTTGCAAGATACAAATGAAACAACTCTTTAATTTCATGCCTTATTTATTGAATGGTTTCAACTTTATATTGAAGCCTTTTGTCTCCTCAAAATACAGATGTCAGATAATCTTGTTAAGAGTTAAAGATATCTGTTGTCGGCTCAACACAAAGGTGGTGAGAGGAAGAAGTCTATATTTAAGAAACAGTGCCTCTCATTCTATTTCAGTAGGAGGACACCACAGGGGAGTAAGGATTATCATAAACAATCATAATCATCATTGGCCAGTAGAACAAGGACCACAAAACTCCCACAACAATTTTTTTTCCAAAACAAGTTACATTTCTTGATCGTGAGAGGAAAAGGAGAAACCAAAAGATCTGAGAGTAAAACAGTGTCACCTTGTCTGTAAGGAGTTCCAGAAGCTGTGCTGGACTCAAACAACAGCCCAGCATCGTAAAACACATTCATACCATCCTTTCCTCCACCTGGGGTGCAGCCTGTGTCATATTTCTCCACAATGTCCCACACCTGAACAGAGTGGAAGACATTTTCACACAGACATACAAACACACAAACCACAAACTAGTGGTCTTGAGTTAAAGTTTTCATCCTCCATGTCTTAACATGATGGATGAAAACTGAATTGAAGTAAACCTTACACCCTAAAAAAATGTGTTGAACAACTTTTAAATTTATTGAAAATTAATAAAAAAAATATTAAGAAAATGCCTTTTTCTGGGTGAGGCGGTGTTGGTTATTCAACCTATTGTCAAATGCCACCAGTTGAACTGTGGCTCCTGGATCTCCAGTAACCTTCAGACCAAACATCCTTCGAGGCTCAAAGGACGCAGCAGGTCTCGATGTTTCTAACTTCAGCTAATTGGAAAGAAAAATGAACATTTTGTGTTTGTTAAAGTAGTTTCACACACATATTTCATAGAAATATTGTATCTTATTTATTTACTTTTATTCACTTATTTAAACTCCACTATATCAATATTGTGTGTCTCACCGAGCCCATGCAGGAGTCCTTGACATCCAACCAAACAGAGTCTGATACCACTTCATTGTCATTTGGATGGTAGTAGGCTATGATGCGGAATGATGGCAGCATGTCTTTGATGATGGGAACGATCAGGTAAATCAGTACTTGTCCTCTTGTCCTGTAACGGCCATGTTGGATCAACTGACCTCTGCTCAGGATCTGGGGACACAGATTAAAACATCAGCATGGACCCAAACACAAATTTATACACAACGATCAGCAGGTCATAGCACGTGGCTCACCAGGTATGTGATATCAGTGTCTTGATTTGACTGCCTGTTCAAGTAGAGGTAGATCCTCAGATTGTCTCCTAACTGTAGTTCTGCTGTATCCACACCTGTGAAAAACAATTTTGTGATGAGTTCTGCACAATGAAAAGATTTTCATGGTACTCTATCATGATTAATGTGTTTTACCATTTGAATTTACAGTATTTCAGGATTTTATTTACCTATGTGGATGTAGCTGTTGCTTTTAGTTTTATACGGAAGAGCTACCATGGTGGCTGATGCTTGTCTTTCTGGTGAAATACGAGGATCACTGGTTTTTGCCTAAAATCAGAGACACATACAGGTTTACAAACACAGCAATGTAAAGAAATATGAAAGGTCCCAGATCTGTACTGTGACAAAGTAATCTATGTCAATCATCCAGAGGTGGGTAGAGTAGCCAAAACAATTACTCAAGTAAACGTACTGTTACTTTAAGATAATAATTACTCGAGTAGAAGTAAAAAGACTACTCAAGTACTGAGTTTCTCTGGATTTATTTTTGAAATATTCAGAGCAACACAAATGGTACAAAATAGACACAACATAATATAAAACAGCAATGTTCAAATTAAGACAGGTTAAATAATATTTTAAATAAAACAATAAATAAATAATAAAATAAATAACCATTGAACTATAAACAATAATACATTCATTCTTTGGGAAATTTAATACATCACCCTTTAACTAAAAGTATAATAATTGGGATTATCCAATTCAGATACATTGGCATGATAAAAGTATTGGTTGGAGTGTACAACAGAAACCTGGAAACAGGAGACCAGAACCTCAGTGTCGGACACAGTAAACAGGCTAACAGCCAAGCAGTTAACAGCTGGTGCCGCGGCACGGAGTCACTCAACTGGCTGCATTTGATTGGCAAGATTTTGTCGGCCATATAGCCAACAGGGAGAGATATAGATTGCGCATTTAATAATAAAAAATATATATTAAAAATAAAGTAACAACCGTCACTTAGCCAAATGAAACGGCGTAAAAGCACCATTCTTTATTCAAAAGTATGTTGCAATAGTTACATTACATGTCATTTAGCAGACACTTTTATCCAAAGTGACTTACAGAGGACATCGGTCTTAACTACTGAACCACTCCACCCCACCCTTTAATAGTTGTATGTTGAAGTAGTGCCACTTCATTTTAAATGAGAAAAAAAGCAAAAAGGGGGAAAAAAGGGGAAACAAGATGTTTCAGAGACTTACAGTGATTCTCAGATCTGATGCTCTTGCCTCTGTATTGACGGTAAGCTTTGCAAGGCCATCAGCTGCAGTCAAAGCCCTCACATCACCTGGACTCACCACCACAGCAACACCTTGTGCTGGAGTTTCATCTGGATTCACAACTTCAATCTGCCATGAAAGAAACAAACAGCCGAACAATAAGAATATATTGAACTGTCCCTGGGATACACGGTGGTGTTGTGGTTATCACTCTTGCCTTGCAGCGAGAAGACCCGGGTTCGAGCCCCGGATGGAACAACAACAACTGCATGGAGTTTACGTGTGTGTGCATGGGTTCTCCGGCTTCCTCCCACAGTCCAAATAAACATGCAATGTGGGGATTAGGTAAATTGGACAATCTAAGTTGACCGTGAGTGTGATAGTGAATGGTTTTTTGTCTCTATCTGTGTGTGGACTGGCGAATTGTCCAGGGTGTACCCTGCCTATCGCCCGATGTAGCTGAGATTGGCACAGCACCCCCCGCGACCCTCTGGTGAAGGATAAAGCGGTAGATGATGACTGAACTGTCCCTTTAAATCATGAATTTATTTTGATATATAATTGTATAATAATTATAAATTATGAGTAAATGCATTACCGAAACATCGATAGGCATTCCTGGTTTGAAATATTTGGGCGTTCTCTTGAAGTGAATGGTGTAGGGGTATGAAACGATCTGGATGCCTCTCAACTCTGCCTCCACCATTTCACTACCTGTTGAGTTGACATAATGTGTTTTACATTTTCTTATTGATCAATGAAATTCAAAATCACACATGATCATGTGACACAGACTGTTTTTCTTACCACTCTCTGCCAGCACACTGACTGCTACAAATATGGAACTCCCCACAAGGTTGTCGATATTTTGGAAGGTCTGTGTGATGTGTTCCCTCGTCAGTTTGACCACTCCAGCACCATTTTCAACCTAACACAACAAAAAAAAGAGTAAGTGGACATTTAGATGTAAGCTACAAAATCAACTTTGATTTATTCTCATCATCATATAGATACATACATAATTTAACTGGTGGGGTTGGTGACAACAGGCAAACTGAAAATCCTAAATTGTTTAGTCTCTCTGATTGTGTCTCAGATGTAAAGGCCTAACTTTACAACCCATGTGGCCCAACTGGTGCAAGATGGCTGACGTGCTGTGCCTTTGAGTATTTAACTCCTTGGATAATTTGACTGCAACTTATATTTTAATAATACTTAGAAATACTTTTATACTTTAAGGATTATGGAATTTATCTGTCCTCGATCTGCATGCATATTCAATACAATGGACTATAATTCATCCATTAACAAGTTCTGTTGCTGTTGTTGTAGCTTTCATTCGGCCTACATGACCCAACTGGTGAACAACACCTCACAACTCTGAAAATATGCTAACATCTTGGTAACCTTTTACATTGTGGATTTAACTGCAGTCTTTTCTAAGCTTTGTGGCTAAATAGTGTCTGGCTGCAGTGGACATGGTCCACTGGACAAGATTTTGAACAGGAATGATCTACCAACTGCCAGGCTACCAGGCCTAGGCTACACCTGTAAACAGGATCCACCAGCCAAGGTATCAGCTATACAAGCAACATGCCAACAGTAAGCATAATACATTACATGTCATTTAGCAGACGCTTCTATCCAAAGCGACTTACAGGGGAATTGAGTACAATCTGCCAGGGGTTGACAGAAAAATGTTGACAGTATTTATTGCTTATAATGAATTTTGTGAAAGATTGTGCAAGTAAACAATCAACTTAACTAACTTAAGATTATAGTTGAATTGTTTTCATATCTTTTTTTTGTTTGTGTTGCTTTTTTTGATCTCTCTTTTTAAGAATTAAATCAAATAATAAATATAAAGTATGTGCTCACCGCTACTCTCTGAACAGACTTTGGAAAGCTCCTCTTCTGACCTTCAAGCACAACCCCAAATATCCCGTGTGCTGTGCCCGACACATCTTCACCAGACAGATACCTGAAACCACAAGAAACATGCAGTTTCAATCAAAGTCAGACAAAAGCAGCAACACAATAACATTATTTTTTCTTTCACTTAGCTTATATATATATATATATATATATATATATATATATACATATATATATATATTTATATATATACACATATATATACACACACATATATACACACACATATATATATACACATACATACATATACATATATACATATATATACAAACACACATATATACGTACGTAGCTTTGATGTTGACAGTGAGCTCTGGACTGTCCTTATAGAAGAAGGAGCTCATAGGCATCAACTTCACCTCAAAACTCGGCAGCACTGGAAATATAAATGAAACTTAATGTGTCCAACACCAGAAAGTAAATAAATACTTACATCATGAGTTAAAAGGTAAACTTCAGGTAAAAGGGACACACCATATTCCTTGACTTCAAACTCTGCAGTGTAGCTCTGCTGCGGGTTCTTGTGGAATTTGGCCACCACTTTCCAGACTCCAGGACTGCGCACACACACACACACACACACACACACACACACACACACACACACTGTTACTCGTGTCATGTGTGTGTCTCCAAATCCCAACTAACATTTCTCTTTAGACTGTATTTCTAACAATAACAACTAAAGATAAATTATAATACACATATAGCTATATCACACAAGTTAGTTAAGATTGTGTATCTTTCTATTTATTATAAGGATCAATGGATAGTTTTTACTGGACAGTGTGCTGGACTAGCCTTTTTTATGTCTCTTGGCAACAGCCAACAGTGTCAGGCTGTTTCCTCCTGTTACCAATGTCCATGTGAAGCTATGCTAATTATCCCCTGGATCTTATAACATTTTTATGAGATGTTATGAGAGTGGTATCGACTTTCTGATTTGTAAATGATAAAACTAAATAAAACTAACCTGACAATTTCTTCAAGTTGGAAAACACCAAAGTAGATCCCCGATGTTGGAGAGGTTGAACCAACAGGTAAAGTTATGTCGTCAGGCGTCTAAAAATAAACAAAACAAACAAAAAACAAAGTTCAACAGTGCCACATCATCCCTGGTTGTCATCAACTCAATGACTGTCACTTGGCTATTTTACAAATGTTGATACATGTCTGCAGCTGAAGAGTAAAGTAATTCTGAATGAATGTGTGTGTGACTACACTAACTATAATCATGTCATCATTTGATTTCCAAATTACGTTTGCTTTTCAGATTTTCAAATGACAAATGTAAATTTTAAATTAGAAACCTGTACACTTTTCAAAGACAAACTATCACTTCATAAAACAATTTGGACTCACTTCCATTCCGGCGTCTGGTTTTGTGCTTGTGTCCTAAATGTACACTATTGAAGGCAACGTTCATAATTTAACTGGTAAAAATGGATAAAATTCTGCACCCTTCAGGTAGCACCGAGCTTAAAAAAGGTTGGTGCCTCCTGCCATCGACTATTTCATTTTACAGTCAGTGATGGCTGTTACAATAGAAGGAACTTTTTAAAGAACATGTGGTCCTGAATCTATACATTTTGCTTACAATGAAGAAAGTAGGTAAATGCTGATATACTTTCTATTTTGTGCTTAATATAGCAAATGCAATACCATAATCTCAATGTCAATGGAAGAATCCTTAAGATTGTTTCCATCCCTCTCAATGGGCTCCATGCGAGGTGTCACTGCAAACATCCTGTAAAGAACTGACAGGAAGAGAAAGAGGCTGATTAGACTGATTCCCTTTAAAAATGCAGTGTTAGAAATTGTCATGAATAAATCCACACAGTGATACACAGTGTGTTCTGATGTACTATCATATGTGGACTACTGTCACAGAGATGTGTGTGTTGTTTAGCACCGATGTTGTACTGAACACACCTTTACTGCCGGGGGTGTAGAGGCTCTTGTCAGTCTGAATGAAGATGTAGCCGGACTGGAAGGACACAAGGACGACTTTCTCCAGCAGGTCGTCAGGAAACTGAGCTTGCAGGTTGACATACTGCTTCACGGTGGGATCCCTGCTAAACTCTTCAGCGGGGATCTGAAGGCAGCAGAGGAATCAGTAATGAGGAGCAGGACAGGTGTATATGATTATACTTTAGTGAGCCAACACCGGGTAAATTCATTTTTTACAGCAGCAAAATGGTCAGAGCTAAACAAGTGACAAATACAAAATATAAACAGTGTAAGCACTTAAATAAGATAAAAACAAAACTATTGAAATAAAGATATAAAATAAAAATAATTACTATTATTATTATTATTATTATTATTAATAATAATAATAATAATAATAATAATAATAATAATAATATTTAAGTGTAAGGTTCATAGTAAGTAGTAATAATAGGGTTAATATACAATATAATATACACCTTGGGCAGTGCAATTTTAATGATGAGGAATAATAATAATACAAACAACACACTCTAACACTCGTGATTGGAAATGAAAGAATAGTGTTCCAATAACCTTTATTTGTCCGAATGCCTGGAAGTGATTTGCACTGTTAAGGGTCACAGATGTGGTCACCAGCTCCCTGGCCTTGGTTGGATGGTTCCTCACGTTGATGTAAACCTGTATGTCTCCCCCTGTACAGTCTTGACACTCCACAAAGATGTTCTCTGTCGTTCCCACACGCAACACGTTTGGGGCAGACATCACCTTCCTACAGAGACCAGGAGAAGACAAATACTCTTGTCAGACTGCACCATGTAATGTTAAGGGTGCTGACACTTTTTCTCATTGTAAGCATGTTATCTTAGTCTGTGTTTGAGTTTGACCAGTCGTGACATAAATATCAGTTCTGGTCAATACTATTATAATTCTGGGCAATCAATCAACAGTCTGGTTTAAAAACAGAATGAAAAAATATTAATTCTGAAATAGTTAAAAAGTTGTATTCTTTCTGTGCGGCCCGGTACCAATTGACCCATGGACTGGTACCGGTCCACGGCCCGGGGGTTGGGGACCACTGGTCTAGATGGACGCTACCCACCTCTTTGTTACGTTTTTCCGGGATCTCCAACCCTCTTCTTTTGCTCACTTGGTTTTGAAATAATGAGTTTTTGTGACTTAAAACTAATAACATTTGGGTACAACTTGTGGCGTCCATCTATGCTCGGTCTCCTATTGAGCCATGTCCGAATTGTCAAAGGGAGGCCGTGACAACACCTGAATTAGACAGGCTACACATTTGAACTTGGCAGATCTACTCACAGTGGAGAGCCGTCAACCAGAGAAGTCACACATGCAAAGGCCAGAGAGGCCAGCAGCCACAGCGGAGTCCCACACTGTAAAAAAAAATGTCCGTGAAATGAACAGAAACATGGTGTAAAATCATGACATCAAAAAAAGTGTAAATGGAAAAACAATAAGACAATGTTCAATTGTCAGGAATGCTTTGTAAAACAACATAAATGTACTAAAATGTCAGGGGGGTTTCAGTTTTTTTCCAGAAAGAACCCATACAACACTTAAGTTTATCTTGTGCTTAAGTTTATCTTGTGCTTTAGAGAAGAAAACGTAACATTTAATTGACGTTATTAAAATGTCTGGGAGAAGGATGCAAGTTTTGTTCACCGTCAAGGTAAAGTATAATCTTATGTAATTTTATATCAAAGCAAATGTGTTTTTGTCAGAATTTAATTGTAGTGCATGTGTTTCTTTCAGAGGAAACCACTGACTGTAAAAGTATCCAGGGATGCACGTAGGTTAAAATGTATGTAGGCCGAGTCATTTTGTAGTACAGTATGAAGCAAAAACTATAATTGGATATCTTTGTTTCCTTGTTTAAAAAAACCGTTCAGCTCAGAAAAGACTTACGAACCATGATGTGAAACGTATCCCGGTCCACTGCCGGTGCAGCTACCTTCTCATCAAAAACACATGCTTAGTTGTGAGTGATTAGCGGAGATGTGTTATTTTGATGATGCACTCAATGATGTCCTCCCAATCCTTTCATCTTCCACTTGATAAAAGCTAATATTTCCAATATAGCTCATCCAATATTTCCATAGCACACCACCCAGAGAAACACAGTTAAATGGTAAACGTTTGAGCAGTTCAACTGGTGTCTGTCTGTTGATAAATGAACATATGAAATACTTTTAATAAATGCATATATATTTATTATTTTCACATTTTAAATATTTAACTTCATTTATTAATTCATTTCTATTAAAATATACAATACAATGTGGAAAATAGATATTACAGCATTGTAGAGTAGCTACTATAAATAACTATATAACTTGTACAAATATATACTACTCTACATATCTAATATTTACATATTATATTTAAATACAGATACAATGACCTTGCGATTTTTATATAAATCTAAAATTCAAAGTTAAAATAAATAAAACATTAACAATTGTAGAACTTTCTAGCAGGCAAAGCTATTTATCTTTCATTCTATTTATCTGTCAGTCAGTCATCATCTACCGCTTTCATCGTTGTAATTGGTATCAAAGCACCATTGCCTTTAAAGTGCCTTTAAGGTGCATTGTCAAAGCCACTTTTTGTTATATATTAACCTTGTATGTGCCTTTGTAAATCTATCTATCATCAGAACCTGTAAGACTTGCTGGTTTTACAACCTAACGAACTGCTGTCTAACTAACTAATTAACGCACTGCAACTCGAGTTGTACCCGCCGTAGTTGTTCTGGTTACCCTTTCCAGAAGGGAGTATTGAGCTGAAAAGGATCCGCCAGTAAAAGTCTGGACAAAAATATACTGACCAGACGAGATCTGCACCGGCTGTGGACGTGCTACACTTCACATCATGGTTCGTAACAAGTCTTTCCTGAGCTGAACTGTTTTTGAAACAAGGAAATATAAATTATGCCTAATGCCAGTTTCTGCTTAAAACTGCACTACAAAAATGACTCGGCCTACATCCATACCTCTTAACCTACGTGGATACTTAATGACAACAAACAGTCAACAAACATTGAAAAAAAAAATCAAGTACAACTGGTTTAATCAAGACAACAGTATTAGTGGGAAATCATTAGATTTAACACAGAAATCAAACTCTGAAATAAATAAATACTGTCAATATAACTGTATATATATACATATACACACACACACATATATATATATATATATATGCATATATATATTGCAGGTCTTCTCAGTTTAAAATTAAAATAACTGTCTGTAAACAAGTCTGTAAAAACTGTGACTGGTTTTGTATTTCACAAAGTATTCCTGACAATAAAACATTGTCTCATTGTTTTTCCATTTACACCTTTTTTGATGTCATGATTTTACACCCCTTTTCGGTTAATTTCGCTGACAGTTTTTTTTTTTTTTTACAGTGTGGGACTCCACCGTGGCTGCTGGCCTATCTGGCCTTTGTGTGTGTGACTTCTCTGGTTGACAGCTCTCCATTGTGAGTAGATCTGCCTTATACCTTTAAGTTCAAATGTGCACTCTGGGCTTCATCATTTTAAATCACTGATTCTAATAATAACAAAAAAGGAAACATGTGGATTCATATTAAAGTTAAATTCAGCACAATTGTAGGAGCCACGGGCCACACGGTGATGAAGTGGTTAGCACTCTCGCCCTGCAGCGAGAAGACCCGGGTTCGAGCCCCGGTTGGAACAAGGGCCTTTCTGCATGGAGTTTGCATGTTCTCCCCGTGTGTGCGTGGGTTCTCCGGCTTCCTCCCACAGTCCAAAAACATGCAATGTGGGGATTAGGTGAATTGGACACTCTAAATTGACCGTAGGAGTGAGTGTGAGAGTGAATGGTTGTTTGTCTCTAGCTGTGTGTGGCCCTGCGATGGACTGGCGAACTGTCCAGGGTGTACCCCGCCTATCGCCCGATGTAGCTGAGATTGGCACAGCACCCCCCGCGACCCTCTGGTGGAGGATAAAGCGGTTAGATGATGACTGACTGACTGTAGGAGCCACGTTTGAGTTAGTGGCCATTTCTCAATACTCAAGTAAGCAAGTATGTACTAGCTTACTTGGGAAGTATATACTTGAGAAGTACGCTGGAAGTATATAAATCTAAAATTCAAAGTTAAAATAAATAAAACATTAACAACTTTCTAGCAGTTTCTCTCATTGGCGGACAAAGCTGTCGATCAAAATTTGGAGATGACAGCGTCCTTCATTGGCTTTAAGGAAGCCAATGAGATGTTCATTCATGTAGGCCGTTCTCTCGCTGAGATACAGGCCAGAGAAGAGAGACAAGTCAGCTGGTGTTTGTTTTTTGAATGGAAAACATATTAAAGTCTGCAGGAACTTTGAAACAATGCCATAAATTGTTTTATTGGACATTAATAGATATATTAAAGTGAATAAAGTATTTAAATACATGGTTTAAATCCAAATTGCACAGATATTTCAAAATGTGACAAATGAGTCCTCGCCTGTAATCTTTGCACTAAAATCATTCTTGATCAAAGTCAAACTTTGCAGAGATTATGTTCACAGGCTGTACTTTGATTTGAGTGTGTTTAGAGCTTATTCACCATTATTCCAGAGAGATATTCATCTTTATTTTGGGGTTTTTTTTCAGGCAAAACTGAATTATTTTAATTTTTTTGGTAGTCTATCTTCATTTACTCTTCACCACTAAATCTTACACTGATATTTACAGGTCTCAACAAATCAACTTTTTTTTCCTTTACTATGACACCAAAAGTATTAAAGCCCACATAGACCGGAAGCTCCAATTAACGCTGGGTTTGTGTGTGTATCTGCGTCATTACCTCGTTTATGAAACCCTAAAGTTTCAGAACAAACAGTTCAGCCACTGCTGAGAAAATAGTGTTGTATTGTTTTCCTGGGCTCTGCGAAGCAGATCGGCACTTCCTTAATTTGATGTCATCATCAAAAATCCTCACCACTCCTCTCACCACAGTAGCGCCTCCTGGTGCGGGCACTAGTCCGGGCACATCCGGTTGCGTACATTCAACCGCAGAAGAAGAAGAACTACTCTCGTTGTAGCTGCTGAGATGCAGAGCATCCACCGTGCCAGAGGGGGAGCTGTGTATCTGAGAGCTGGCCTATCTATTACATCACTTCCAGGTACCTGGCCTCGTTGGCTGGCCAATCACAACACAGTCCACATTCTAGGGGTGTGGTTTTGGTCTGAAACTGCGCGGCTGACGAGAGCGTCAGTGAGAAGATATTTTGATCGGCTCGTTTGCAGCGATTAGGAGGTTTTTAATCATGAAAACAAGTTAATATATGTAAGTAGACCTCCATAACTAACATATATGTGTGATACAAGCATTCTATGTCACCTTTAAAATAGGCCTTGTGGTTGCAGAGATATACTCATTTTATTATGAATATGAAATATGAGTTCATAGACCTAAAACATAGGCATAAATAGGCTCAGGTAACAAGAGGTTAAAGCCTGGATTCATGAAATCCGATTGGTCACGTCAGTAGGTACTCCCATCATGCCTTTCGCTGTTCATGGACGCGCCGAGCAAGTTGAGAACGTGATTCCAAGGTGTTGTGAAACTATGGTGGATACCAGTCGTGTGCGTTCATGCAGAAACGTGAGTTTACCTGCCTTGTTGGACAGTGAATACTGTCACTACAAGTCACTGGGCTTGTTTTCTTGCTGTTTGGCTGTTGTGTTTTCGCTAGTTTAACTATGTGGATCCAGAAATGCATGTTTGTTTTCGCTCGCGGTTAAATGCCATTTTGTCGTCTCGAGTACTGCAGTGATTTATTTTGTCCGCTAGATGGCGACATTGACCATAAAAGATTGTTTTGGCAAGTTACTCAGGGATGATGTGTTTTGAGTTATTGTAATGCTGTTCAAGCCTGTTAAACTGGTGATTGTTTAAGTCTAACTTCATTCCTATATTTTTGGTGATTATTTTTGATTAATAATCATACGCTGTTAATGTTATTGGTAGATTATGATGACTGGATACTTCAATATCTAATTATTTTTCTATTTCATTTACTTTAGGACCACACATACGCCCAAACATGTCCACTGACCCACCTGTAACTCCAACAATTGATTATTAAAGAACATTTAAGCAACCTCTCTGTGTCCTGCTCTCTGATCGGAGCCCCTGTCCTCAAAGTGCTATCAAGCCAGCACATTCCCAGAGTACCCACTCTATCACACTGGTTGTCAATCACTGTACAAGAGATGAATTTGCTTTTGATTCTGTTTTCATGTTCAACTTTTTTATAAAGCATTGTTTTATTATTGAATAAAAGAAAGTTCAGTTGTTAGTAACAATGTTCTATTCATATTTTTGAAGTAACTACCTGAAAGAGGCATCTTAATTACAGTTGCATCACAGCAAATAAATCTTTTCTGGTAAATTGAATGTATTCAAACTCAAACACAGACGAAGATAAAATGTGATTGTATGATACAAGGAGAACAAGTGTCAGCACCCTTAACATTACATGGTGCAGTCTGACAAGAGTATTTGTCTTTTCCTGGTCTCTATAGGAAGGTGATGTCTGCCCCAAACATGTTGCATGTGGAAACGACAGAGAACATCTTTGTGGAGTGTCAAGACTGTACAGGGGGAGACATACAGGTTTACATCAACGTGAGGAACCATCCAACCAAGGCCAGGAAGCTGGTGACCACATCTGTGACCCTTAACAGTGCAAATCACTTCCAGGCATTCGGTCAAATAAAGGTAAATGAAACACCATTCATTTCCTGTCATGAGTGTTAGAGTGTGTTGTTTGCATTATTATTCCTCATTAAAATTGCACTGCCCAGGGTGTATATTGTATTATTACTATTATTCATAATGTTTTTTCAAATGCTTTTAGTTGATATCTTTATTTCACTAGTTATGTTCCCTGGTGTGGGATCACTAAAGTCTAATCATATACACCTGTCCTGCTCCTCATTACTGATTCCTCTGTAAATGCTGCCTTCAGATCCCCGCTGAAGAGTTTAGCAGGGATCCCACTGTGAAGCAGTATGTCAACCTGCAAGCTCAGTTTCCTGACTACCTGCTGGAGAAAGTCGTCCTTGTGTCCTTCCAGTCCGGCCACATCTTCATCGAGACTGACAAGAGCCTCTACACCCCCGGCAGTAAAGGTGTGTTCAGTACAACATCGGTGCTAAACAACACACACATCTCTGTGACAGTAGTCCACATATGATAGTTCATCAGAACACACTGTGTATCACTGTGTGGATTTATTCATGACAATTTCTAACACTGCATTTTTAAAGGGAATCAGTCTAATCAGCCTCTTTCTCTTCCTGTCAGTTCTTTACAGGATGTTTGCAGTGACACCTCGCATGGAGCCCATTGAGAGTGATGGAAACAATCATGAGGATTCTTCCATTGACATTGAGATTATGGTATTGCAGTCGCTATATTAAGCACAAATAAACATATATGAAATATTAAGTATATCAGCATTTACCTACTTTTTTCATTGTCAGCAAAATGTATAGATTCAGGACCACATTTCCTTCTGTTGTAACAGCCATCACTGACTGTAAAATTAAATACTCGATAGCAGGAGGCACCAACCTTTTTGACACTCAGAGCTATGTGAAGGGTACAGAATATGGAGGGCTACTTTATAATGTGTATGCATTTTATCCATTTTACTAGTTAAATCATGAATATTGCTTACAATTGTGTAAACATTCATTTCCTAAGTAAACCACAATTTCTATGATCAATAACTGATATTTTAGTAAGTGACACACACACACACACACTCACACACACTCCCTCCCAGTCAGGTTATTGAATCTTAAGCAGACAGACAGAATTACTTTGCTCTTCAGCTGCATGCATGTATCAAGCCACTCAAGTGACAGTCATAGAGTTGATGACACCAAAGGATGATCATTTGTTTCTGCACTAATTTGTTAAGAGTCACTGTCAGTGGTCACTGTTAATAGTTTCACTTGTGTCTGTGTTTTCTTTTTTTAGACCCCTGAAGGAATCACTTTACCTGTTGAGTCAGTCCCTCCAAAATCAGGGATCCACGCTGGTGTTTTCCCACTTGGTGAAGTTATCAGGTTAGTTTTATTTTGTTTTAATATTTGTCACTCTCATAACATCTCATAAAAATGTTAAAAGATCCAGGGGATAATTAGCAAAGCTTCACATGGACATTGGTAACGGGAGGAAACAGCCTGACACTGTAGGCTGTTGCCAAGAGACATAAAAAAGGCTAGTCCAGCACACTGTCCAGTAAAAATAAATAGAAAGATAAACAAGCTTAACTAACTGTGTGATATAGCTATATGTCTATTATAATTTATCTTTAGTTGGTATTGTTAGAAATGTAGTCGTACAGACAAATGTTAGTTGGGATTTGGAGACACACATGACACAAGTAACTGTGTGTGTGTGTGTCTGCGTGTGCGCACGTGTGCGCACGTGTGTGTGTGTGTGTGTGTGTGTGTGTGTGTGTGTGTGTGTGTGTGTGCACAGTCTTGGAGTCTGGAAAGTGGTGGCCAAATTCCACAAGAACCCACAGCAGAGCTACACTGCAGAGTTTGAGGTCAAGGAATATGGTGCGTCCCTTTTTACCGGAAGTTTACCTTTTAACTCATGATGTAAGTATTTATTTACTTTCTGATGTTGGACACATTAAGTTTCATTTAGATTTCCAGCGCTGCCGAGTTTTGAGGTGAAGTTGATGCCTGAGAGCTCCTTCTTCTATAAGGACAGTCCAGAGCTCACTGTCAACATCAAAGCTACGTACGTATATATATACGTACGTAGATTCTAGTTCTGAAAGCCACAAAAAATATATGTATATATATATATATATATATATACATATATTTTTTGTGGCTTTCAGAACTAGAATCATTAAAGGCTAAGTGAAAGAAAAAATAATGTTATTGTGTTGCTGCTTTTGTCTGACTTTGATTGAAACTGCATGTTTCTTGTGGTTTCAGGTATCTGTCTGGTGAAGATGTGTCTGGCACAGCACAAGGGATATTTGGGGTTGTGCTTGAAGGTCAGAAGAGGAGCTTTCCAGACTCTGTTCAGAGAGTAGCGGTGAGCACATACTTTATATTTATTTTTTGATTTAAAGAGAGATTTAAAAAAAGCAACACAAACAAAAAAAAGATATGAAAACAATTCAACTATAATCTTAAGTTAGTTAAGTCATCAGTTGAGTGTTTCACAAAATTCATTATCTCAGCAAAAAATACTGTCAACATTTTCCATGTTTGTGTTAATATCTGCTTTAGGATTATTTGCAGGAAGACTAGGAGCTATATTTAAAAGAGGTTATTGAACTCATTTGCTATTTTGTTTAAATCATTAATTTCTACATTATTTTTCATTGGGTAATTCGGATTTGTTGGCTTTTTTTATTTTATTACATGATTTATTATTCCTCATGTAACCTTGCTATTTTTATTTAATAGGTTATTTTAGTATACATCACTGCCAGGGACTCATCAATAGTTCATGTTGTGCAGTTAACTTTGACAGTTCCCCTGACATATAGCATATCTTTTAAATTCTTAGTCTTAGTCATCTGTTGTCATTTTGTATTAGTGGTGGAGTGGTTCAGTGGTTATGACCACCTGTGTTTAAAACCCCGTGTGCAAAGGATTCATGGTCACAAGTTCAACTCCACCCCTGGCAGATTGTACTCAATTCCCCTGTAAGTCGCTTTGGATAGAAGCATCTGCTAAATGACATGTAATGTATTATGCTTACTGTTGGCATGTTGCTTGTATGGCTGATACCTTGGCTGGTGGATCCTGTTTACAGGTGTAGCCTAGGCCTGGTAGCCTGGGTGTTGGTAGATCATCCCTGGTTCAGAATCTTGTCCAGCCAGACACTATTTAGCCACAAAGCTTAGAAAAGACTGCAGTTAAATCCACAATGTAAAAGGTTACCAAGATGTTAGCATATTTTCAGAGTTGTGAGGTGTTGTTCACCAGTTGGGTCATGTAGGCCGAATGAAAGCTACAACAACAGCAACAGAACTTGTTAATGGATGAATTATAGTCCATAGTATTGAATATGCATGCAGATCGAGGACAGATAAATTCCGTACTCCTTAAAGTATAAAAGTATTTCTAAGTATTATTAAAATTTAAGTTGCAGTCAAATTATCCAAGGAGTTAAATACTCAAAGGCACAGCACGTCAGCCATCTTGCACCAGTTGGGCCACATGGGTTGTAAAGTTAGGCCTTTACATCTGAGACACAATCAGAGAGACTAAACAATTTAGGATTTTCAGTTTGCCTGTTGTCACCAACCCCACCAGTTAAATTATTTATGTATCTATATGATGATGAGAATAAATCAAAGTTGATTTTGTAGCTTACCTCTAAATGTCCACTCACTCTTTTTTTTGTTGTGTTAGGTTGAAAATGGTGCTGGAGTGGTCAAACTGACGAGGGAACACATCACACAGACCTTCCAAAATATCGACAACCTTGTGGGGAGTTCCATATTTGTAGCAGTCAGTGTGCTGGCAGAGAGTGGTAAGAAAAACAGTCTGTGTCACATGATCATGTGTGATTTGAATTTCATTGATCAATAAGAAAATGTAAAACACATTATGTCAACTCAACAGGTAGTGAAATGGTGGAGGCAGAGTTGAGAGGCATCCAGATCGTTACATACCCCTACACCATTCACTTCAAGAGAACGCCCAAATATTTCAAACCAGGAATGCCTATCGATGTTTCGGTAATGCATTTACTCATAATTTATAATTATTATACAATTATATATCAAAATAAATGATTTAAAGGGATCATATGATTTAAAAGGACAGTTCAATATATTCTTATTATGTGGCTGTTTGTTTCTTTCATGGCAGATTAAAGTTGTGAATCCAGATGAAACTCCAGCACAAGGTGTTGCTGTGGTGGTGAGTCCAGGTGATGTGAGGGCTTTGACTGCAGCTGATGGCCTTGCAAAGCTTCCCATCAATACAGAGGCACGAGCATCAGATCTGAGAATCACTGTAAGTCTCTGAAACATCTTGTTTCCCCTTTTTCCCCCCCTTTTTCCTTTTGTGGCACTACTTCAACATACAACTAATAAGGGGTGGGGTGGAGTGGTTCAGTAGTTAAGACCGATGTCCTCTGTAAGTCGCTTTGGATAAAAGTGTCTGCTAAATGACATCTAATGTAACTATTGTAACATACTTTTGAATAAAGAACGGTGCTTTTACGCTGTTTCATTTGGCTAAGTGATGGTTGTTACTTTATTTTTAATATATATTTTTTATTATTAAATGCGCAATCTATATCTCTCCCTGTTGGCTATATGGCCGACAAAATCTTGCCAATCAAATGCAGCCAGTTGAGTGACTCCGTGCCGCGGCACCAGCTGTTAACTGCTTGGCTGTTAGCCTGTTTACTGTGTCCGACACTGAGGTTCTGGTCTCCTGTTTCCGGGTTTCTGTTGTACACTCCAACCAATACTTTTATCGTGCTGATGTAATTGAATTGGATAATCCCAATTTATTATACTTTTAGTTAAAGTGTGATGTATTTAATTGTTTTAGTTTATATTGTTTTAGTTTAATGGTTATTTATTATTACATTTATTATTATTTATTATTATTTATATATTGTTTTATTTAAAATATTATTATTTAACCTTAATTTGAACATTGCTGTTTTATATTATGTTGTGTCTATTTTGTACCATTTGTGTTCAAAAATAAATCCAGAGAAACTCAGTACTTGAGTAGTGTTTTTACTGCATACTTTTTTACTTCTCAAGTAACTATTATCTTAAAGTAACAGTACTTTTACTTGAGTAATTGAGGGTAAAAGTGAACCCATATTTCTTTACATTGCTGTGTTTGTAAACCTGTGTGTGTCTCTGATTTTAGGCAAAGACCAGTGATCCTCGTATTTCACCAGAAAGACAAGCATCAGCCACCATGGTAGCTCTTCCATATAAAAGCATAAGCAACAGCTACATCCACATCGACATAGGTAAATAAAATGCTGAAATACTGTAAATTCAAATGGACATTAATCAAAACACATTAATGATGGCAGAGTACCATGAAAATCTTTTCATTGTGCAGAACTCATCACAAAATTGTTTTTCACAGGTGTGTATACAGCAGAGCTTGAGTTAGGAGACAATCTGAAGATCAACCTCTACTTGAACAGGCCGTCAAATCAAGACACTGATATCACATACCTGGTGAGCCACATGCTATGACCTACCGATCGTTCTGTGTAAACTTGTGTTTGGGTCCATGCTGATGTTTTAATCTGTGTCCCCAGATCCTGAGCAGAGGTCAGTTGATCCAACATGGCCGTTACAGGACAAGAGGACAAGTAATGATTTCGCCTATCGTTCCCATCACCAAAGACATGCTGCCATCATTCCGCATCATAGCCTACTACCATCCAAATGACAATGAAGTGGTATCAGACTCTGTCTGGTTGGATGTCAAGGACTCCTGCATGGGCTCGGTGAGACACACAATATTGATATAGTGGAGTTTAAATAAGTGAATAAAAGTAAATAAATAAGATACAATATTTCTATTAAATACAGATCAAATGTGTGTGAAACTACTTTAACGAACACAAAATGTTCATTTTTCTTTCCAATTAGCTGAGGTTAGAAACATCGAGACCTGCTGCGTCCTTTGAGCCTCGAAGGATGTTTGGTCTGAAGGTTACTGGAGATCCAGGAGCCACAGTTCTACTATTTGACAATAAGTTGAATAACCAACACCGCCTCACCCAGAAAAAGGCAATTATTTTTTTTTTATTAATTTTCGATAAATTTAGTTGTTCAACACATTTTTTTAGGGTTCTAGATTTACTTTTCATCCATCATGTTAAGACATGGAGGATGAAAACTTTAACTCAAGACCAGCAGTTTGTGGTTTGTGTTTGTATGTTTGTGTGAAAATGTCTTCCACTCTGTTCAGGTGTGGGACATTGTGGAGAAATATGACACAGGCTGCACCCCTGGTGGAGGAAAGGATGGTATGAATGTGTTCTACGATGCTGGGCTGTTGTTTGAGTCCAGCACAGCTTCTGGAACTCCTTACAGACAAGGTGACACTGTTTTACTCTCAGATCTTTTGGTTTCTCCTTTTCCTCTCACGATCAAGAAATGTAACTTGTTTTGGAAAAAAATTTTTGGTCCTCGTTCTACTGGCCAATGATGATTATGATTGTTTATGATAATCCTTACTCCCCTGTGGTGTCCTCCTAATGAAATAGAATGAGAGGCACTGTTTCTTAAATATAGACTTCTTCCTCTCACCACCTTTGTGTTGAGCCGACAACAGATATCTTTAACTCTTAACAAGATTATCTGACATCTGTATTTTGAGGAGACAAAAGGCTTCAATATAAAGTTGAAACCATTCAACAAATAAGGCATGAAATTAAAGATTTGTTTCATTTGTATCTTGCAAAAGACGAGCGTAGTTTAACCTTACTGGGCTCTGTTCAATGTTTTGTCTTTGTTGCATTTTCAGAACGAAAATGTCCAGCCCCCAGCAGGAGAAGACAAACCACCAGCTTAAGTAAGAACCACAACTGTCAATCACCAGTGATCAAATGTGCAGTCACATTAGGTTTTTTATTGTCTGTGGTTTGACATTTTGACTGACTTTTAAGTTTGTCCTAATTCAAAGGATAAACTTGTCAACGTGGGTAAAAATAAATCATTATCATTCCTCCTATAACCCCTGTTTTTCTCTGAGCTGAGAATAAAGAGGACCAACTCCTACTGGCTCGCAGTAAGAGATGGGTGACAAGGAAGGAGTTGGATATCCATGATTGAAACAATCACAATATTAAACCTTTTTTATGTCTCTCTCTAGGTGAGCTTGAAGACGACAGTTACATGGACAGCAATGAGATAGTGTCTCGCACTCAGTTCCCTGAAAGTTGGCTGTGGACAGACATCGTTCTGCCCTCTTGTCCTCAACACACACCCAACTGGTGAAGCACCACACACACACACACACACACAAACACACACACACACACATCCTCACTCATGACACCACTAAAATGCCAACATTTTTCTCTGTTTCAGTGCAACCTCATCATTGATGAAAAACTTTCCTTTACCAGACTCAATCACAACCTGGCAGTTCATTGGCATTAGTCTGTCAAGAACCCACGGTGAGCACTCAGTGAATATCGGTTGTTTCACTTGTATCCATAGACCGTATATCAACATGGACGTAGTCTTCTGGTCACGAACCAAATTCTCATTGTAAAGCCTTAAGATTCATGTTTTGACCACCGCCATGACAGTTTTTGAAACTGAAAGCAATAAGTGTGGTGTAGGCAAATTTCCCATAGACTTCCATTGAAGTTTAGTTCTTTTTGCAGCTAGTGGATTTGTCTCTGTTGGTTTACTGCTACGTCCTTCTTACTTCACTGTCAACCTGGAAGACAAACTTAATTTTTATATACAATCTATGATTGCACCTAACTAATCTCAGATTTCTCTCATCGCTTGCTTCTCCTCCTCTTCTCGAAGGAATCTGTGTCAGTGAGCCGTTAGAAGTGATTGTTAGGAAGGACTTCTTCATTGACCTTATACTGCCCTACTCTGCTGTCCGTGGAGAGGAGCTACAAATTAAGGCAATCCTCCACAACTACACCCCCGATCTTATCACTGTAAGTCTGTGACTATGATATTTTTCTCAGTATGTTTGTGATCAAAAAGTTAAAAAAGAGGTTCTCTATACTCTCTAATAACACTGTATGCGAACATTATATTATATTGTATTGTATATGTCCATTACAGTCAAAGCATTGTAATCCCCCCACAGGTGTACACACAGAATCACACCCTTTGTCAGGTCTGATTGTATTTCTTGACAGAGCATTGAATGAAGAAGACAGCATACATAGACACCAAAATCACCAAAACGTTACTCATTGCAGCTTTAAATTAGCTGTAGATCAGTGTCCCTTTTTAAGATTGTTATTGTTATATATTATTTTATCGATATTTACTTTATTGATGATGAATTATAGAACCTGAAACAGTATTTGCACTTTGTGGTGTCTCCTCATTAGGGCTGAACGATATGGACAAAATTTCATATCTCGATATTCATGCCAGATATCTCGATATCGATATGATACGATATGACTACGGGTTCGGTGAAAAGCAAGCATTTTTCAGAAAAATAAAAACATCATAATACAAAAGACTGTGGAAACTTTCCACATGGAAAGTGTTTTATTGATACGAACTCACTGTGAGACTGTGTACACGGGTACCATGTCTTTTGCAATGTGGCATGTTATAGCGTCTGTAACGCCTTTATGTCTGGTGGACGTCGACTCATATGGTGTAACACTACTGAACGCATCAGTAAACACACTTAACTTGGGCTTCTTTTGGGATACCTGAGAAGTCCCCGGTGTTTCTCTCATTGTAATACACTCTTCGTGCAGCACGCGATGGTGTTGTTTCAGGTGGTGAAACATGTTTGTTGTGCTACCTTGGTTCGTTGCAATTTTCGCCAAGCACGACCTGCACAACACCTCACTCGGGTTGACATCCTTTTTAAAATCCAAAATACCTCCAAATAATGGAGGATGATTTATGTTTTGGCACAAAATCGCCACCGGCCGCATTATCTTCTGTCACTTTTCTTTCCCGCTGTGTATGTCGTGTGTGTGTGTGTATGTGTGTGTGTATGTGCGTGTCTCAGTCTCCGTCTCCCTCCCGCCCTCCTATGTTTGTCATTGGTTGGCTTCAGCTGTCGTTCCACAGCAAGCATAAAATAAGGTTTGTGGTTGGCTGGCCGTAGTGGTGCATTCAAGGGCAATCGTAAAAATGAAGTTTATTGTGACTGCCAGAGCTGTACATGCAGGGCGAGCGCGGGGGAAAATCTATTTTGTTTATATCGTTGCTTTTTCGATATGAATATCTTGAATGTTCATATCTAGATATCGATACGATAACGATATATCGTTCAGCCCTACTCCTCATCTGTGACCATATGCTCATAACCTCTCTCCATCTCTCTCCCAAGGTGCGTGTGGATCTGGTTGAGACGGAGCATGTGTGCAGTGCAGCATCTAAACATTCACTATATCGTCAGAAGGTCAGAGTCGGGCCCCTGAGTACACGATCAGTTCCCTTCATCATTATACCCATGACGTACGGACAATTCAGCATTGAGGTCAAAGCAGCCGTGAAGGACTCGTCGCTCAGTGATGGAGTCATGAAGATGCTGCGGGTGATGGTAAGAGAAACAGACGCCATATTCAAACTACAACGGCGTGTTGAAATGTTCTTTAACATTAACAGACAATTTTATCAGATGTGTTGTGTTTGTACACACGTGTGAGAGTCGATGGTCGTATCCAACACCTCTTAATACAACAGCAAAATAATTTGTTGTTCATGTTCTCAAGTTCAGCCACACGGTGAAGTAGTGGTTAGCTCTGTTGCCTTGCAGCAAAAAGACCTGCATGGAGTTTGCATGTTCCCCTTATGTTTGTTTTGGTTTTTCTCTGGTTTATACCCACAGTCCAAAAACATGCAATATGGGGATAAGGCAAATTGGGCACTCAAAATTGTGAATGAGTGATGGAGTCAATGGTTGTTTGTCTCTATGTGTTTGCCTTACGATGCAAGAACTGTAATTGAGAAAAAAGGAATTAATAAGGATATTTTTATGAATATTTTACAATACATCTGTTTAAAAACACTACCTACAGCAGTCCCATATTAAAACATTGCACAAGTGTGGTTGCCAAATTTTCCAAAATACAAAGCAGCACTTTAACACCTGACACGGCACAAATTTTATTTTATTTATTATATTACGTGTGTGTGTTGACACTCGGAGCTGTACGACACTTTATCTCTTGTGGAAACGTCTGCAGAGAAGACTGTTGTCTTGTGTGGTTTCACAAAACCATATGGAGCCAGACACTTTGGTTGATGGTGAAAAGAAATGCCCATTTCTCCTGTTTAAAATCACGACAAAAGACATGACAAATTGCGTTGATGTGAACACAGCATTAAAGTACCTCAAGGTGTGTTATTATATCAGTGGCAGTGGGTGGCGCAAAAGACCAAAACAAAAGAGAGAACTGACTGACTGACATTATTTTGTGATTATATGGGCTGCACCATTGTTATCTCTATTCATTTGATGTTTTCTAAATGTCTGATGACACATTATGGTCATTTTCCTTACATATAGCACCTTTATAGAAACGAGGCATATTTCGTTTTGCTACAGACCAACATACAGAATACATACAGAAAAGAATAAACTTAAAAATAGTTGTGATTATAATGTTTGTGTTGTTGTTTTTCCAGCCTGAAGGTGTACTTATTAAGTCTGTACAGACTATAATTCTAGACCCTACACACAAAGGTACCGGTGAGTTCATACATTGAATGCTTTCACTTTATAGTCATTTTATGTTGTGATTGACTTAAAATGACTCCCCCACCCCCAAACTTGCCTGTTTCTTCCTCCAGGAGGTAAACAAGAAGTCATCCTCAATAGTGGAATTCCAATGAAAGACTGGGTTCCTAACACACCTACAAGCACACAGATTTCTGTGACAGGTGGGATATCACATTCTGCATTTTAAATGTTACAGACTTACACGGTCAAATCAATGTGCATTGTTTTTTAATACAGTATTGATTTACTGAGGAGATGACCAGCTCACTGGTTTTAGGGGACATTGTATTTGTTACTTTTTTTTCTGTTGATTGATAGTTTGATTTGTCTGGTTATTCATGCGCAGGGAGTGAAGTTGGTCCATTGGTGGAAAATGTGATTAGTGGGAAATTGATGGGCTCATTGATCCAGCAGCCACACGGCTGTGGAGAGCAGAACCTGGCCCGCATGAGTCTACCTGTCATCACAACCATGTATTTGGACAAAACTAACCAGTGGGAAACTGTGGGCTTTCAGAAACGAAATGAAGCCCTCCAGCATATCAAGACTGGTGAGATCACAAAGAAGATGTTTATTTTATTCCTCTCTGTGGCTGAAATTGTGTCAAAACAAACAGTGTGGTATGGATAACAAACTACTCCTGTACAGATCTACAGAGCTGCAATGATGACACTGACACTAATTGAATTTGACAACGAGACATGTACTCAAACATCTTCTGCCTTTTAAACTAACAAAACCATCAGGCATCAGACAAATATGCTCTAATCAAAGAAAAAAAAATTCAGGGCTCCTTCAATGAAAGAATCAGCTGAAAAGGACTTCCTCCAACTGACATAAATGTATGATGCATGGACTGAATGACACTTGGTAAAAATAAAATGTGTGTTTTGTTTGCATCCAGGCTACAAGAATGAGCTCACCTTCCAGAAACAAGATGGATCTTTTGCAGTGTGG
The DNA here is from genome assembly GCF_019176455.1 of Solea senegalensis. Taxonomy (NCBI): domain Eukaryota; kingdom Metazoa; phylum Chordata; class Actinopteri; order Pleuronectiformes; family Soleidae; genus Solea; species Solea senegalensis. The sequence continues at coordinate 91,393 of NW_025320959.1, read as the reverse complement.
ACCAGGACTAAAAGTAGCACCTGGTGAGACGTTCAAATATAAATGCTCATATGTAAATGTTTCCACATCCTCATCTATCTCTGACTGTGTGAGCATGGGTGTATTTTTCATGTGTTTAATGTAAGTAAACAGTCATCCACTCTCCTCTCTCTCAAAGGCTCACAGCTTATGTGGTCAAGGTGTTTGCCATGTCCTCCAACCTGGTGGAAATGCAGAAGAATGCAATCTGTGACGCTGTCAAGTTTCTGATTCTCAAGGCACAGCAACCTGATGGCATGTTCAGAGAAGTCAGAAGGGTGATCCACAGAGAGATGATTGTGCGTGAACAAATCATGACAAAAAGCTCATTGAGATGAAAAAAGATTATATCACACTTTTCAATTCAAATTGAAACATTTTCTGTGTGCATGTGTGTGCAGAGTGATATGCGAGGCTCAGATTCAGATGCCTCCATGACGGCCTTCTGCCTCATCGCCATGCAGGAGTCACGCAAGCTATGTGCTGACACAGTTAGTGTGAGTACCTCACCTGCATGCATTGTATTACACCACTGTGATCACATACTCACTCCACTTAAGTGATGGACCAAGCAGAGATTATTTGTTTTTCACCTAATGCACATAAAACAAAGGCAATAAGATATAAATTAAAGCTTGACTGACCTGCTGTTCACTTTTCACATTTGAGGAGCAGCCATTTGTTTGTTGTGTTGTTTAGTTGTGTTTTTGTTCAAGTGCGAGCTAACTGCATTTGTCTGGACCATGATGACTTCAAAACTAATCAACTTCCCTACAGCTTACAGCTACAGACTACCCTCTGATACAATACATGCCGTACATACCATAATTACTCACTCGAGAGCAGTGGTTCTCAATTATTGTCTGACATGCCCCCCCTAGAGGACAGAAATGTTTTCACGCCACCTCTGAATTGAAATAGTATTGAGAACCTGATGATATTGATTTATTTATCTGTATAAACCACTGTATGCCCTGCCTCTCATCGCCCCCATGTTTGCACTACTTACTTGTTTGTCTGTTCTCCTGTCACACTCAGTCCTCCCATCATTTCTCTGTTTCTTGCTTTCCTGATGTCCAGAGTCTGCCTGGAAGTATTGACAAAGCCGTGGCCTACCTGGAGAAGCGTTTGCCCAGACTCACCAACCCATATGCTGTAACCATGTCATCATACGCTCTGGCCAACCAAGACAAACTGAACAGAGAGATCCTGTACAAGTTTGCTTCCCCAGGTTCAGTTACAGTTCTCCAATACAAGAGAAAAAATATTCTGTGGTTCACACAATTTTTTTCAGAAATATTAACCTCTATTAAAACAGTTTTTGACACTATTTTAATTGTCATAATATCGAAAATTGGCCTTTAAAATCTGAGCACTCATGTCTGCAGGTCAGAATGTGAGATTAAATATTCCATATCAGATGACATTCGGCACAAGTTCTACCCCATAATAAAACAACGTTCTTTGCCTGTGTTTTTCTTACAGAGTTGTCCCACTGGAATGTTCCTAAAGGACGTGATTATACATTAGAGGCCACAGCTTATGCTCTTCTTGCTCTGGTCAAAGCCAAGGTGAGTCTTGGGAAGTTCACTCGGGGCCCAGGAGAATCTATATCTTTAATATCCTTCCATATGTTTAAATTAGTGACTTTATCAGTGTAAAGTTATATTTTCCCAAACTTACTGATCTTTAATTCAAGCTCCACCTCTCATTTTGTTTAACATGTGCTTTCTTGAATTTAAAGTATTCTTTACAATACTTTATATTAATTAAACATTCTCTTCAGTTAATTTGGTTAATTTACTACTGCAGACCTTTATATGGTGTGCTTCAAACCTTCTCTCACCTTCTGTTAATAAAGGCCTTTGAAGATGCTAGACCTATTGTGAGATGGTTCAACAAACAGCAGCAGGATGGTGGAGGCTATGGCTCAACTCAGGTTACAGGACATCCCAACTTGACCTCTAGCTCTTTTTTTTCTTACAAAACTTGCAGGTCAATGGACGTTTTATTACTGTTGTTTTTCTGTCCAGGCTACGATGATAGTGTACCAGGCTGTAGCAGAATACTGGGCCAGTGCTCAAGAACCAGAGTATGATCTGAATGTGGACATCCATTTGCCTGGCAGGCCCAAGCCAGAGAAGATCAACTTCAACAGGAACAATCACCACACGACCAGAACATCAAAAGTGAGCATGCACGCTCTGTCACACACTCTGTCAGTGGTTGTCATCAATCCTGTTTTTCTGATCATCTGGTTTCTTTTGTTTTTATTTTGATCCTCACAGTTCAATGATATAAACCAGGATGTTAAAGTGACTGCGACAGGAACTGGAGAAGCAACACTGAAGGTAAATAAAGCATGTTTCTGTTTTCAATCATTTATGAATACATTCTATTAAGCACATGCCATATAACAATGCACTTTGTTCCTGTGTTAACAGATGGTGTCACAGTATTACGCTCTGCCGACTGAAAACGAGAGTGACTGTCAGAAGTTTAACTTGTCAGTGGAGCTTATTCCAGGTCATTTTATGCCCTCTGCTATTTGAAAATGATTCTGTGCCATGACAAAAGATGATATGCTCATCTGGTTTCTTGCTTTTCCAGAGAAAATGTATGAGGATGAGGTGATATACAAACTGAGAATAGAAGTCTTGTAAGTACGGCTAAGAAATGATGCTGGTTTAAAAGGTTCAGTGTGAAACATTTAAGAGGGCTTATTGACAAAAGTTCATATACTACCCATCAGTATAAAATCACCTTTTTGCAGCCTTAGAAAAAGCCTTTTATATGTACTTTAGGCAGGAGTTCACCATCTTGTGTCACTAAGTTTCAACAGCAGTCCATAATTTCACAATTTGGAGTGAGAGATTGGTTAAACAGTTGTGAATGACTTCTCCCACATAAAGCCAATACATAACCTAACTACAAAAAAAGAAAAAAAAAACATTTAACATTATTCAGTTGTCGTATGACTCGGCTCTACTCAGTTTGGAATCAGAAAAGTTGTTTTCCATTACTGTAGTATCTCCTCAACGTGGGCAGGGTCATCATAGCACAGCTGCATGAAACGCCTGTGACATCGTTTTATACACACAAACTAGTGACTTGTAAAGCAGTTGTTTTCAGTGTACTCAATCATTAGAATCATTTAATTCATAGATTAATTCAGTACTTCCTCAGACTGTCACTGAACTAAAATACAGCTGAACAGTTTGTGATTCTGCTCATGATCGCCAGCTTTCAGCAGTGCTATCACTTCTGTTAAATATTGAGATTTTAGAAATGTCCTTGCTAAATGTTGGAGATTAACACGTTTTCAGTGAAGAGTCGAGTTCATTACATGTTGAGCTGAGTCATGCTAAAACTGTACAATGAAGCGCACCAAAGACATGAGAGCGTTGTGAATGAGTGTGTACATTCTATGTGGTATTTATCAGCCACAGTAGTTTCCTGATGTGACTGGGATGTCAGTAATTCTTACACACTGGACCTTTAATGCTTTATTAATTCACGTCTTTCTCAACACAATTGTGTTCTTCATATTTTTCAATTAAATGTGTCCATTTATTGCACAGATATAAGGACAAGGATCACGATGCAACTATGTCAATCTTGGATATTGGCTTACTAACCGGCTTCACTGTCAACACAAATGACCTGGACTTAGTAAGATTTTTACACACACACTCACTTACAATTCAAAGGTCAATGAACATGAAAAAACAAGATGTTCATGGCTTTCAAAGGTCTCTGACTCTGTATGCTTGTGTCTAGTTGGCCAAAGGACGCGCCCGTACCATTGCAAAATATGAGATGGACACAGTTCTGTCAGAGAGAGGTTCACTGATCATCTACCTGGACAAGGTAAGACATTAGACAATAGGAGTGAAAAAATAGAAAAAGCAATACAAAATGTCATTAAGATTATTTAAAAATCAGTGTGTTTTGCAATCCAGGGTTCTAAAAGACATTTTTCAATTTTATTTGAACATGTGTTCTGTGTCAGAATCTCTCGGCATTGTATTATTATTTAAATGAGTAGGCAAAGCTAAGAAACACTTATTTTCTCCTTGGGTTCATTGTATTTTTATTTTTTATTATTAGCAGGGGCAGTTAAATATCAGACTGATTGACCATCACGTGATGTGCATTGAGTTTGGAAATATCTTCCATGGGTTATTGTCCTAAGAAAATGTATCATTCAAATAAGGTTTGAGGAAAATAACGTTGTAATTATTGATACTAGTGACTTACCGTACTTGTAGAATCACAATAAATCACAATGGCAACTTTTAAATTGAATCAGCACCCGAGTATTGTGATAAAAGCATATTGTCCCAGACCTCTCAGACAACCTCACTTCTCATCTTTCCTTTACATTTCTCCACAGGTTTCTCACACACGATCAGAGGAGATCACTTTTAGGATCCACCAGACTCTGAAAGTGGGCGTCATGCAACCAGCGGCTGTATCTGTCTATGAATATTATGACCGTAAGCCTTAAAGACACTTGGATAGATCTGGATAGAGAGTACATAGACAGATTAGCAGTGTTAACATTGTTGGATTGAATGCACATTTCATCAATGGGTGTCTTTATCATTGCAGAAACACAATGTGTGAAATTCTACCATCCAGAGAGGAACGATGGGCAGCTGCTGAGGCTCTGTAGAAATGAAGAATGCACATGTGCTGAAGGTAAACACTATAGTGTCTCTCTGAAGATGCAGCTGAAAGTACTGAAGGAACTCATAATAACTACAAATATCATGCTTCATTAAAGAACTGATCATTTGTCATTCTGCTGTTTACAACATCACCTCCTCATCCTCTAAATACTTACCCTCAGTAACACTAGACGTTGTCATGATCTCCACTTCCACGGTCACACTGATGATGTCCAGATCTACATTCCTACCAAATCAGTCACCTCTGCCACCCACACGAGCAACAACTGCCTCACTGAAATAATATATGGATGCAGTCACACTTCTATTAACTTCTACTAAAATAATTATCATTGGCTGTAAATTCCTCACCTGTTACACAAAATGTATTATTATTGTTCATATCATTAACATCAGTAGTTAAGTATTGCACCTCTATAAATTTGGTTACAAAACAAAACAAATCATGATAAAAAATATAGATATGGTTGAGGAATGTGTCTCACCGTTAATTTGGGATCAGAGCTGCAGTTTCCCACAACCTGCACTACACTGGTTACAATGGTAAGGTCTGTATTTCCAGCACCTTCCTAATCTCCATGACCTTTATATTACAGTTTTGCCATTCACACAATCATACAGTGCATCCACAGTATGTGCAGCATTTGTTTCTTGTCCAGAGACACATTAGCATGTAGACTTACTGTTATTGTTTGTATCTTTACTGTGCGTCTGCTGTTTATTTCCAGAGAACTGCAGCATGCAGAAGAAGGGTAAAATCAGCAGTGATTTACGCACAGCTAAACCCTGTGAGAGTACACCTGACACCAAAATAGATTTTGGTAAGACTCAGTGTGAATGATCTGCATTATTTTTTAACTATAAATGACCAGAATGTTTGTATAAGAAGAGGTTCATCAGTAAGAAAATCATCTGCCACTTATCTGTCCTCAGTTTACAAAGTGAGAGTGGAAGAATTCACAGATGGTTTGTCCACTGATATTTACACAATGCGGATAATGGAAGTGATCAAAGAAGGTGGGTGTGAACTGCCTAAAATGTATCACATTATACATGAAGGTTTTAAATCCCCTCATCTTATTCTTGGCTACAACGTAAAGATTTTCATAAAATGTCCAAATTTTCCTTTTTATTCCCCTTGGGGGAGAAAATGGTAAAATAACAATCAAGTTTTACACTAATGCTTAAGATGTGTGTTTAATCCAGAATTCTCTTCTTATTTTGAAAATCAGGAAATTATGACGTTGGTCCCCAGGGTAAACTACGTGCATTCCTCAGTTACCCTCACTGCAGGGAGGCTTTAGATCTGGGTAAAGGGAAAACGTATCTCATCATGGGCACATCAGAGGATATTCACAAGGACCAATCGTAAGTGTTTGTGTGATAAATGTGTTCTTTATACTCCTGTTCTATCAATGAGTGTCATACTAAACAAACTGGTGGTTAGATCTTGTGTCACCCGGCAACATTATCATGCTGCACACTGGAAGTGATTTGCTTTATGTCAAGACATCATGTGAGTTCATGATACTTCTTCTCTCCCCACAGGTATCAGTATGTGCTCGGTGAGAGAACCTGGATCGAGTACTGGCCCACAGACGCAGAGTGTCAAAAGGATGAACACAGGCCAACATGTTTGGGCTTGGAGGAGATGGCCACGCGGTACACTCTCTTTGGATGTCTACTCTAGTACAACAGCAGAAAATCCACTTTGTTTTGTTTTACACTAGACAACATGCACCACATATTGGACATCGCACCCAAGGACCCTCATACACCACTGACACTCAGTTCCACACTCCACTGTACATTTACTTTGTATTTTGTTTAAATAAATGTGGCTTATTTTCACATCACAAGTGCCGTTTACGGTTTACCTGTGTTTTGTTGTGGCCCTGGAGCCAGTCGTAACATATGCAAAACTGTTCTAAAATGTAAGAGATTGAAAGGTTATTCTGTGTGGAATAAACCATAAATCCTTATCTAACTGTATGTGTGTTTTTTATACATTAAATGCATGTGCAAAGTCTCCGTTGTGTAGATTTCTGCTTTGGCCACAAGATGGTGCCAATGCATTGTTTAATCGAAGGACATTACCTTCCTTGTGCTCAGTGGGGTAAATCACTGATGCTGTTTACATGGTTTGCTGTAGTTTCTGTTATGTGGATATTGATGTCTAAGATTAATTTATTGTTTTCTTTTCTTTGCCTGAGGAATGATAAGCATAATGGTGAGTTTGTGTTGTTAGACTGCTGTCACTCCTGAGCAGAAATAAACATGCTGGACTATCAGTGAAAGAAGACATAGTGCAAGTCCTTCATTCTGACGGATGCACTGTTTTGTGTAGTGCAAAAACCTTAAAGATTTAGTGCTTTCTACTTTCTCAGTTACTCTCTCTGTCCACAGATCACTGAAGTGAAACTGACCCAACCTTGACTCCTGCCTGCCATTGAGACATCAACTACCAATACTCTCCTAGAAGGAAGACTGAAGTGTCAGAATCCTCCCTCAGCGCCACCATCATCACAGAGGAAAGCCAAACAAAAGAAATGAAACAAAGAAAAAAATTATAAAACAGCATGAATTGTGAGAATGAAGTCGAGTACCTGAATACTCTTCTGTATACTGTGATAGTAACATGAAGGTACTTTCTGTTAGCAGATTTGAACATTATAGGTCTCTTGATATTGTGCTTATAGATACAGTGTGTATATATATATTTTTAAGAATATTTGTGTCATATTTGTGTAGTGGTTAGCACTCTCGCCTTGCAGCGAGAAGACCCGGGTTCGAGCCCCAGTTGGAACAAGGGCCTTTCTGCATGGAGTTTGCATGTTCTCCCTGTGTGTGCGTGGGTTCTCTCTGGGTTCTCCGGCTTCCTCCCACAGTCCAAAAACATGCAATGTGGGGATTAGGTGAATTGGACACTCTAAATTGACCATAGGAGTGAGTGTGAGAGTGAATGGTTGTTTGTCTGTAGTTGTGTGTGGCCCTGCGATGGACTGGCGAACTGTCCAGGGTGTACCCCGCCTATCGCCCGATGTAGCTGAGATTGGCACAGCACCCCCCGCGACCCTCTGGTGGAGGATAAAGCGGTTAGATGATGACTGACTCACTGTCATCATGAATTGCTGTTCCATTAAAAACATTTTGCCAGCTTACTTTGTTGCAGAGTTACGTAGGTCAAGGTTAAATTACACAATCTCTCATGACTGTTTTAATGTGGCACAAAGTGAGTGGAGGACAAGTCTCGTATTCATTGGCACTTCTGTTAGACACAGGGTGTTCCAGTGTGATGTTGCTGTGTGCTCGTGAATGGAAACACTTGCCAGTCAGCTTTTCTCCCTTCTTAGTAACAAAAAAATGATGCTTCTCTTTTTTTCCCCTTAAGACCAAGATCAACTTCTTCAGTCAGTCATCATCTAACCGCTTTATCCTCCACCAGAGGGTTGCGGGGGGGTGCTGTGCCAATCTCAGCTACATCGGGCGATAGGCGGGGTACACCCTGGACAGTTCGCCAGTCCATCGCAGGGCCACACACAACTACAGACAAACAACCATTCACTCTCACACTCACTCCTATGGTCAATTTAGAGTGTCCAATTCACCTAATCCCCACATTGCATGTTTTTGGACTGTGGGAGGAAGCCGGAGAACCCAGAGAGAACCCACGCACACACAGGGAGAACATGCAAACTCCATGCAGAAAGGCCCTTGTTCCAACTGGGGCTCGAACCCGGGTCTTCTCGCTGCAAGGCGAGAGTGCTAACCACTATACCACCGTGTGTCCCAAGATCAACTTCTTATACTGTAAAAAAAAAAAAGGTTTCACAAAATTGCCCATCCATTAGAGGCAGAAAGAGCTTTTATAGCAAAATATGTGACCGCGACATTATAATGACCAGTGATTATCTTGTATTTAGACAATGGAGATGATTTTGATGAACCCTTGTTGCTGAGATTTTGATTATCAGGTGAGATGATGATGGAGTCTCTGGAGTCAGTGACAAAGAGATGTTAACAGTTAGGAATGCTCTCTCATTCTGCCTTAGAGTTACGGTATATGACTCCCGAGCTTAGCAAAAATGTTACAGATCACGATGTCCGGCTCCTTCCTCCGCTGATACCTAGAGACAACCTTGGCGAGGACTGTATTCCACTGTGTTATCTTTCCTTTCCCTCAGCAGATGAAGGAGCAACAATGATACAAGAAAGAACACTCAGAGAACTTACGTGAGCCAAGGTTGCACAAAGGCCTTATTGTAAGACAATGTGATTTGTGAGTTACAGCTGGTCTATAATGAGTTTTTAGCTTTTTCTCTATGAATGTGTAAGTTGCTAATGTATAGAATGCCAAATAATGAAGTTTTCGCTTACACACCTAGGGGTTAAATCCACAACTGCACCAACACAATTGTTTTTATAGGTCTGATATTTTGCCAGTGCTGCTGTAAAGTGTGTATTTTACAAAGTGCAAGCTCATAAAAGAGTATATTTTCATGTATTATATGCATATGTTTCATGTGAATCATCAGACCAACCCATTTATGAGTGTGCAGACAGAGTGAGGCCTCAACTCCACCTGTGGCAACCTATGAAGTGAAAATGAAGGATTTTCAAGAAACCAGTCTTTTCAAATCAACCAAACTACTCAAGATCCACTTCAGGTCAGGCTTTCATCACTTTGATGGTCATGTGACTTTATGTGACTTTACACCAGACTCTAATCAGTTGTTCTTCGTTTTATTATTTCAGGGCTAGTACATGGCTGCCACTCAGGTATACGTTACTACGCTTGGGCTCTTAAACATCTTTACTGATAATTCTGTGCATAGTTCTTACATATACAAAAACAGGAAAACCCAAGAGGAGGAAAACAGAAAATGACCCACTTGGCTCAATGAACTGCATTTTACAATGGCAATGGTTTTTGAAAGCAATATCATCCTCTGAGTCAATGGTTTGGGAGTTTTCTTGTTTCCCAAGATGCTTAATTACTATCACGTAAACAGCCTGTGAAGAGCCCTAATGTCAGCATGCTAATTTGGGTTTCTTTGGGTTTCTTATTCCAGCATTTATCAATACAGATTTCTTGATTTGGTTTGTTGATGTTGCTGTTTTATGGTAGTTGGCACCCTTTAATGTTGCATTATTGCCTTCTTATTGTATTCTCCCCCTTATTTATTTATGTCATGTCACAACTAATGTACAAATAATTCAGCTGCCAGGTGTTAAAGTAGATCCAAGTTTTAGCATCTTTATACTAGCTCTGAGTATGTCTCAGAAGTCACGTGAAGATTTTGACAAATCACTTTTAAAGCTCCTCAAGGCCTAGCTCCTCGTCATATCTTCCTTACTTACACCTTTATTTAAAGTTGAGCCTTTTTGGGGGAAGTATTTTTATTATGATTTCAATTGCCGTCTTAAAATCCAACAAAAAAATGAAATAAAGAAAAAAAACAAAAAACATTTTATCAGTACTATTTTGTGAGAATAAAGTCAGAATTCTGAGGAGTGTCCTAATACATGTGTCATTATGAATTGCTGTTCCGTTAAAAACATTTTGCCAGCTTACTTTGTTGCAGAGTTACGTAGGTCAAGGTTAAATTACATAATCTCCCTTCTCCTCCTAAGTGGGCTTTATTCTTGATAAATATGTGAACGTGATTGGGGCAAGGTCCATCATAAAACTATAGTACCCTCCTATATTATTGGAATAGTGAGGCCAATTCCTTTATTTTTGCCATAGACAGAAAACATTTGGGCTTGACATCAAAAGATGAACAATTCAGCTTTTACAGGTATTTACATCTGGATCTGATACACAACATAGAAGATAGCACCTTTGCTTGGAACCCACCCATTTTTTTGAACCCACATTGCTGAAATGTTCATCTTTTCATGTCAAACTCAAATGTTTTTAGTCTATGACAAAAATAAAGAAATTGGCCTCACTGTTCCATTACTGTAGGAAAGTACTGTATGTGATACAGGATGAAAAATGAATGAGTGTAAACCAACTACATGTATGAACAGGGTGGGTGGAATTACATAAAGTGTCATGTGAAAGAGGATTGTTTCAACGTAATGCAACAATGCAAATACCTCACCTACTTGTTTGTCAATTCATCTCTTGTACAAACAATGGATTGGAAGTAGAAATCTTCATTAAATAAGAATTTGCTGTATTGTTATTTAGATAAAAGGCTATTTGACTTACAGAAAAGAATATATATAACGTTAAATTAATCTTTAATGAGTCTTTGTTCTTAAATTTGAGATGTGTTTGTGTTTAGGTAGATGTCCAGATCCGAAATATATGTATATATATGTATATATATGTATATATACATATATATTTATATATATATATATATATGGGCAATATTTTTGCTTTATAAAATTTTGCAAAATAAAATAATGAGCAAGTTAATTAAATATTGTTCACTGGAAAGTAAATGGATTTTTGAATATCAGTTACGTCAGATTTTTTGAATGTGATATGTTTTTTCAAAATGTCTGCAAGGTCTCATTGAAAATTGTTCCAAAAATAATTCACATGTTCACAGTGAAAAAAACAGACAAACTTATGTTCTAATGTTTCTGTCAATTTTTTGCAGAAGGTACAGTTGACAGTGCATTTACCACTGTGTCATATTCACTTTGGTCACAGGGATCATGCCATCTTTCTTTAAAAGCCATATATGGATACAAATCTCTTACTGTGGAATAGTTGTTTTACAAGAAGAATGCTGTCATTGAACCATTGTTCAAAGAACATTGACTTCCTTCTATATGTGGTATCGGCATTACCGGCAAGCCCCCATTTTGCATGTGTAACTCAATAGAAATGAATTGTTTCTTTAACCTTAAAACTGTATATTTTATAATTAACATATGTATATCAAAGCATTCCACTGCCTTCTCCTCCCCATCTCTTGTGGGTCCTGTCGGGGCACGCGCACCATGACGTGTTGGGCTTTTACGCTCCTGTCATCAACAACTGTGTAACTTTGTAAGGAACTGAGGCATTTAATTACTGCAGCCATGTCGAGGATGTTATAATACAGCACTGAGCATCTGCGCGTGGGTGCTTTGACTGAATACTTTTCTTTGGTAGACAGTGAGTGCGTCACCTGTCAGCACCTTTGTGGTAATAGCGGCATTTGCGTCTTTACGCACGGACGAAGCTCTCTTCTGATTTTATTGGCTGCCCACCAGGCTTGTTTTCTTGGCTTGTAATGTTTTTGCAAACTCAAGTGAAGTAAGAAAAAAAAAGCTATCTGTAGTGATGTTCCTGCCCTTTCCTGTGTAAGGCTCCACCTATTTCAACAGCACACTTGTCGCCGAGCCTCTGACCTGGCCTCCGCGTCTCGTGTCGTCTCTTCCCGGGTAAGTCATTTCAAATCACAATTCCTTGATTCTATGAAAACATATAATTTATTGCCAATAGCAAACTACAACCATCACACGTATTACACGTAACCACAAACTTAGAATGTGCGTGAGTTATACCTTAAATTTGCTTTTGGCATATCAAATAAACCATTTTTCAGCATGTATATCTTATTTTATTTCCCAATTTCTACATAAAAATGTTTGGATTCAAATATTTGGTTGTTTTTTTTATCCTTGAAAATCCTGCTTAGTTTGTATAAAATGCCTGATGAAAACAAACATCTCTTGCGGGACCTACAAAACCAAACCATAAAGCTATATTCTTTAAGAAACAGGCAGAATGAAAATGGCTGAATACTTTTCCCCTCACTTACTGAACTAAAACCTAGTGATTTTTTGAACCATCTGCATGAATAGGGTGAACAAATGATAATAATAGTTTCCTCCCTGCCACCGCAGCATTGTGGGGTAAAAAAACAAATTGGTGCACAGTTTTCTAATTAAGGCTCAAGAGGGAAACGAAAAGCTGGTCCAGGTGTCGCTGTTGTGTGGTTGTGTCACTGCTGTGTGGTTGTGTTCGTTCTTTATAAGGTTACACTTGAATAACGGGATAACAACACTGTCGGAGGAGAGGAAGGCTGCCCTGGCTGTGGACCAGGACTTCACATCATGGTTCGTAACAAGTCTTTACTGAGCTGAACTGTTTTTTAAATATAAAAGAAACAGAAATTATTCCTAATTCCTGTTTGTGCTTCAAACTGCACTACAAAAATGACTTGGCCTACATACCATTTAACCATGGATACTTAATGACAAGAAACCTCTAAAGCAGTGGTCCCCAACCCCCGGGCCGTGGACCGATACCTGTCCGTGGGTCAATTGGTCCCGGGCCGCAGAGAAAGAATACATAACTTTACATTATTTGTATATTATATTATTAACATTATTTCTGTTTTATTTATTATGAGATTCTGAACGATGTTTTATTTTGAAAAATTATCGGATTCTCTCCGCCACATCTGTCTATGACTCACTCTTGACACATGTCAAGATGCTTGCCTCGGTCACATGTCACGGTCGAAGAATCAACTCCTGGAGATCGCGAAATGACGGCGGCATTAAAAGTATGTTAGAGACAATAACTTCCGGTGTTCTGGATTAAAGTCATGGCAGAATACCCTGAGATCGCCACAATAGCCCTGAAAACCCTGTTGCCATTTCCGACAGATCCTATCTGTGTGCAGCAGGTTGAGCAGGTGCTGCTGCTGCTGCTGCTGTTGACAAGCACCTGTCTCCTGGCTCGCATCATCTGGGTCGTCCGTTACTATGAGGATGCTGCTAACAGATTTAAATAAACAGTGGATTCACGTTTATTATTATATTCAGAAAATAACTGTTTTATTTCCGGTTGTAACAACTTGCATTTGTGTTACCGAAAAAAATAACTTTCACATAAAATAGTACTGATAAAAGCTCATCCAACATTTACATATTTAGCACATCACCTTCAAAGGTTTTGAAAATGCCTTTTTAGTCAAAGCATTTTTTAAAGTATGTTGCAGTTAGAGTAAAAGCATGTGTGCGTCAGTTTGACTTGGTTCAGAGAAACACAGATAAATAGTTCACGTTGTTTATAAGGTTACACTTAAAAAACAACACTGTCTGACAAGACGAGAGCTGTACCTTCTGTGGACCAGGACTTCACAAATGTTTTTTTAAATGACGAGGAAACAGAAATGAATTCCAGTTTCTGCTTCAAACTGCACTACAAAAATGACTCGGGCTACATTCATACTTTTTAACCTAGGTGTGTCCGTGAATACTTAATGACAAGAAACAGTCCGGTTATACTTTACCTTGATGGTGAACAAAACTTACATCCTTCTCCAAGACACCCCTGTTATAAAGCATTTTAATAACATCAATTAATACAATGTTCACAAAGATAAAAAATACTGTCTGTAAACAAGTCTGTAAAAACTGTGACTGGTTTTGTATTTCACAAAGTATTTCTGACAATAAAACATTGTCTCATTGTTTTTCCATTCACACCTTTTTTGATGTCATGATTTTACACCACTTTTCTGTTAATTAAAAAGACTTTTTTTTTTTTTACAGTGTGGGACTCCACCGTGGCTGCTGGCCTCTCTGGCCTTTGCCTGTGTGAGTTCTCTGGTTGACAGCTCTCCACTGTGAGTAGATCTGCCTTATACCTTTAAGTTCAAATATGCACTCTGGGCTTCCTCCTTTTAAATCACTGATTCTAATAATAATAATAATAATAAAAAAGGAAACATGTGGATTCATATTGAAGTTAAAGCTCAGCTCCATATTTCACTTGTGTCTTACATAAAAAGAGCTGTTGTGTAGTATGCAGTTTGTGTCACGTAAGTCAAGGTAATGTGGTTTTTGAAAGGATGCCAGTATCACTGTAAACCTGAACATTTCGACTCACTCCTAAATAATTGGGGCACTTTAATCAAAGCCAGTCAAGTCAATAAGTTAACCCGACAAATAGCTAGTGAGTGTTGATGTCGTTTTGATTTTACAGGGATCGCCAGTGAAAATCCATATTTCATTTGTTTTTTTTATTGAAAATTAGACATGTACAAAATAATATTAGTATGAATATTATACACATCATAATAGTCATTCATTGAGAAGTGTTTTTGGCCTCCAGTTATCCACTTTCCTTTGGATAGACATGCTTCTTCTATGCATTCTACAAAAGATTTAAATTAAATGAGTCCTTTTCAGTCCTGCAAGGGTTAGGGTTAACCACAGCCACTGAGCAATGGGGGTCGGAACCTTGCTCAGGGGTACCCCAGCCCTTTTTTTTAGACCAGGCGGGGACTCTAACCGGCAACCCTTCAGTTACAAGCCAAGTTCCCTTTCCACTTGCCCACGGGCTCCCTTAAACAAGAGATATTTGATGTCCTCCCAAAAGTCTTTATATACCCCTCCTGGAATGTTCTTGTCCTCCTCATCTGGTGTTTTAATTTTGTCTTTGACAAAGAAAAACCTATTGTTATTACATTGGTTGTCAATCACTGTACAAGAGATGAATTTGCTTTTGATTCTATGTTAATTTTTGTTTTATTGGCAAATTTTCCCACAGAAGTTTTTCTTGATGTCAAGCTCATTTGAAGTCGTAGCAATTGTTCAACTTTTTTATAAAGCATTGTTTTATTATTGAATAATAAAACAATGCTTGTATTCATATTTCTGAACTAACTAACTGAAAGAGGCATCTTTAGTACAGTTGCACAGCAAATAAATCTTTTCTGGTAAATTGAATGTATTCAAACTCAAACACAGACTAAGATAAAATGTGATCGTATGATAAAAGGAGAACAAGTGTCAGCACCCTTAACATTACATGGTGCAGTCTGACAAGAGTATTTGTCTTTTCCTGGTCTCTGTAGGAAGGTGATGTCTGCCCCAAACGTGTTGCGTGTGGGAACAACAGAGAACATCTTTGTGGAGTGTCAAGACTGTACAGGGGGAGACATACAGGTTCACATCAATGTGACAAACCATCCAACCAAGACCAGGAAGCTGGTGAACACATCTGTGACCCTTAACAGTGCAAATCGCTTCCAGGCATTCGGACAAATAAAGGTTAATGGAACACTATTCTTTCATTTTCAATCACGAGTGTTAGAGTGTGTTGTTTGTATTATTATTATTCCTCATCATTAAAATTGCACTGCCCAAGGTGTATATTGTATTGTATATTAACCCTATTATTACTTTTTTTTATTATTACTTATTATTGAACCTTACACTTTAATAATATTTTTTTTCCAAATGTTTTTTATTTTATATCTTTATTTCATTTGTTCTATTTTATCTTATTTAAGTGCTTACACTGTTTATATGTTGTATTTGTCACTTGTTTAGCTCTGACTATTTTGCTGCTGTAAAAAATTAATTTCCCCTTTGTGGGATCACTAAAGTATAATCATATACCTGTCCTGCTCCTCATTACTGATTCCTCTGCTGCCTTCAGATCCCCGCTGAAGAGTTTAACAGGGATCCCACCGTGAAGCAGTATGTCTACCTGCAAGCTCAGTTCCCTGACCACCTGCTGGAGAAAGTCGTCCTTGTGTCCTTCCAGTCCGGCTACATCTTCATCCAGACTGACAAGAGCCTCTACACCCCCAGCAGTAAAGGTGTGTTCAGTACAACATCAGTACTAAACAACACACACATATCTCTGTGACAGTAGTCCACATATGATAGTACATCAGAACACACTGTGTATCACTGTGTGGATTTATTCAGGACAATTTCTAACACTCTGCATTTTTAAAGGGAATCAGTCTAATCAGCCTCTTTCTCTTCCTGTCAGTTCTTTACAGGATGTTTGCAGTGACACCTCGCATGGAGCCCATTGAGAGTGATAGAAACAATTTTAAGGATTCTTTCATTGACATTGAGATTATGGTATTGCAGTCGATATATTAAGCACAAAATAAGTTATATAAAGTATATCAGCATTTACCAAAATTTGTAAAATAGCCAAGTGACAGTCATTGAGTTGATGACAACCAGGGATGATGTGGCACTGTTGAACTTTGTTTTTTGTTTGTTTTGTTTGTTTTTAGACTCCTGACGACATAACTTTACCTGTTGGTTCAATCTCTCCAACATCGGGGATCTACTTTGGTGTTTTCCAACTTGAAGAAATTGTCAGGTTAGTTTTATTTAGTTTTATCATTTACAAATCAGAAAGTCGATACCACTCTCATAACATCTCATAAAAATGTTATAAGATCCAGGGGATAATTAGCATAGCTTCACATGGACATTGGTAACGGGAGGAAACAGCCTGACACTGTTGGCTGTTGCCAAGAGACATAAAAAAGGCTAGTCCAGCACACTGTCCAGTAAAAATAAATAGAAAGATAGACAATCTTAACAAAACTTGTGTGATATAACTATATGTGTATTATAATTTATCTTTAGCTGGTATTGTTAGAAATGTATTCTAAAGAGAAATCTTAGTTGGGATTTGGAGACACACACATGACACGAGTAACAGTGTGTGTGTGTGTGTGTGTGTGTGTGTGTGTGTGTGTGTGTGCGCAGTCTTGGAGTCTGGAAAGTGGTGGCCAAATTCCACAAGAACCCGCAGCAGAGCTACACCGCAGAGTTTGAGGTCAAGGAATATGGTGCGTCCCTTTTACCTGAAGTTTACCTTTGAACTCATGATGTAAGTATTTATTTACTTTCTGATGTTGGACACATATTAAGTTTCATTTATATTTCCAGTGCTGCCGAGTTTTGAGGTGAAGTTGATGCCTGTGAGCTCCTTCTTCTATAAGGACAGTCCAGAGCTCACTGTCTACATCAAAGCTACGTACGTATATATATATATATTTTTTGTGGCTTTCAGAACTAGAATCATTAAAGTCTGAGTGAAAGAAAAAATAATGTTATTGTGTTGCTGCTTTTGTCTGACTTTCATTGAAACTGCATGTTTCTTGTGGTTTCAGGTATCTGTCTGGTGAAGATGTGTCTGGCACAGCACAAGGGATATTTGGGGTTGTGCTTGAAGGTCAGAAGAGGAGCTTTCCAAACTCTGTTCAGAGAGTAGAGGTGAGCACATACTTTATATTTATTGTTTAATTTAATTCTTAAAAAGAGAGATAAAAAAAACAACACAAACAAAAAAAAAGACATGAAAACAATTCAACTATATTCTTAAGTTAGTTAAGTCATCAGTTGATTGTTTACTTGCACAATCTTTCACAAAATTCATGATCTCAGCAAAAGATACTGTCAACCTTTTCCATGTTTGTGTTAATACCTGCATTATCTTTCTTCATTATCTGCTTTAGGATTATTTGCGGGAAGTCTAGGACCTATATTTACAAGATGACTTTGCTAGTCATTAATTAATACATTATTTTCCATTAGGTGATTCGGATCTGTTGGCTTTTGTTTTGTTACATGATTTATTATTCCTCATGTTCCTCCTTGCTATTTTTATTTAGGTTATTGTAGTTTTCCTTTTTCAGTTTGGAAGCATTAACAATGCCATTCAAATACAAAGTAAATTAATGGGCCCAATGATTGACCCCTGAGGTGCACCATGATTTTTATCATATAATTCAGATTTTTTTATTATTTATCTGAACATGTTATTTTCCGTCTTTCAGGTAACTTGCTATCCACTGATATGCCACCCCTCTAATACCATATCTGCTAAATTTATTAAGAAGAATTGCATGATCTATGGCGTTGAATGCTTTTTTTAGGTCAAGAAAGATACTTACTAAATAACTGCTTCGGTCAATTGCATTGAACATTTCTTCAGTTAAATCCATAAGTGCCATTGAAGTTGAGTGATTGGTTCTAAAGCTGTGTCGACTGCAACTTAAAATCTTGTATCTGTCAATTAATTTGTTCAGTCTTGTTGCAGATCATTATTCTAATATCTCACGAAGTTGTGGAAGCAGGGATACTGGTTGTATTATGCTTACTGTTGGCATGTTGCTTGTTTAGCTGATACCTTGGCTAGTGGATCCTGTTTACAGGTGTAGCCTAGGCCTGGTAGCCTGGGAGTTGGTAGATCATCCCTGTTCAGAATCTTGTCCAGTGGACCATGTCCACTGCAGCCAGACACTATTTAGCCACAAAGCTTAGAAAAGACTGCAGTTAAATCCACAATGTAAAAGGTTACCAAGATGTTAGCATATTTTCAGAGTTGTGAGGTGTTGTTCACCAGTTGGGTCATGTAGGCCGAAGGAAAGCTACAACAACAGCAACAGAACTTGTTAATGGATGAATTATAGTCCATATTATTGAATATGCATGCAGATCGAGGACAGATAAATTCCGTTAAATTCCATTTCTAAGTATTATTAAAATTTAAGTTGCAGTCAAATTATCCAAGGAGTTAAATACTCAAAGGCACAGCACGTCAGCCATCTTGGACCAGTTGGGCCACATGGGTTGTAAAGTTAGGCCTTTACATCTGAGACACAATCAGAGAGACTAAACAATTTAGGATTTTCAGTTTGCCTGTTGTCACCAACCCCACCAGTTAAATTATTTATGTATCTATATGATGATGAGAATAAATCAAAGTTGATTTTGTAGCTTACCTCTAAATGTCCACTCACTCTTTTTTTTGTTGTGTTAGGTTGAAAATGGTGCTGGAGTGGTCAAACTGACGAGGGAACACATCACACAGACCTTCCAAAATATCGACAACCTTGTGGGGAGTTCCATATTTGTAGCAGTCAGTGTGCTGGCAGAGAGTGGTAAGAAAAACAGTCTGTGTCACATGATCATGTGTGATTTGAATTTCATTGATCAATAAGAAAATGTAAAACACATTATGTCAACTCAACAGGTAGTGAAATGGTGGAGGCAGAGTTGAGAGGCATCCAGATCGTTATATACCCTTACACCATTCACTTCAAGAGAACGCCCAAATATTTCAAACCAGGAATGCCTTTCAATGTTTTGGTAATGCATTTACTCATAATTTACAATTATTATACAATTATGTATCAAAATAAATTCATGATTTAAAAGGACAGTTCAATATATTATTATTATGAGGCTGTTTGTTTCTTTCATGGCAGATTGAAGTTGTGAATCCAGATGAAACTCCAGCACAAGGTGTTGCTGTGGTGGTGAGTCCAGGTGATGTGAGGGGTTTGACTGCAGCTGATGGCCTTGCAAAGCTTACCTTCAATACAGAGGCAAGAGCATCAGATCTGAGAATCACTGTAAGTCTCTGAAACATCTAGTTTCCCTCCCCTTTTTCCCCCCCCTTTTTGCTTTTTTCTCATTTAAAATGAAGTGGCACTATCGCCAAATTCCGCAGCTTAATTTACTTTACAGCATGTGGTGATCTGGTTATCTTAATATGACCTTGATGTCATTCTTTCCTTTGTGGCATACTGTATAATGTAAATGTAATAGTGTATGTATGAACTGGGGGCTGATGTTTGTAAACACAGCAGACACAAAGTTGGCTCCTCCTCCCCTGCTCACTACCTGTGCCACAGAGTTTTGAATAATAAACTTATGAACACATGGACGCACTAACTTTGGGCATGCAATGGGTCTATGTGTGAAATGGCTTTTCAAAGTAGATTACACTTCCTTAGACAGTGTTTATTTATTATGTAGAATGTTCATACCACCTCAATAACCTATCAACCTGTAAAATATGTCCATAATCTGTAAAATATTCTGCAAATTAGCATTTATCCATATGTCTATTAATATAGCGTATTCACTGCACCTTATCTGTATATAATAATCTGTACAATATAACTGTATTTATAGCGCTCATTTATATTATATTACATCATATTTGTTTTTTTATATTTATACTTATTCATAGAACAAATCTACTTCTGTACATATATATTCATATTCTTGCAATTTCAGCTTGTTTCACTTCTGGTGAGATGCAAACCTTATTTCATTACCCTGAAACTTGTATTTGAGTAATGACAATAAAGTTGAATCTCATCTCATCTCATCTAACCTGGTAGCTTGCATTAGCTGAAGTGGTGGCTCGTAGATTCAAAGCTCAAACTCAGGACTACAGACGTCCAGGGTTAGTTTGTCACAACATACTTTTATTAGCAGCAATTCACAGTATGAGTTCACTGCTATATAAATATATGTATGTATATACATATGTATATATATATGTAAATATATATATATATATATATATATATATATATATATACATACATATACATACATATACACATATATATATATCCTACAAAATACATATATGTATGTATATATATAGATATATATACATATACACATATATATATATATCCTACAAAATACATATATGTATGTATATATATATATATATACATACACATATGTATTTTGTAGGAATGTAACAATGCGTGGCTAACATAAAAGAGACTCTTTATGCCTGTCATCTCCTTCAGTGTTTACCGACTGTAACTTTTGTCCCGCCCCCCTCACTGTTATTGGCTGGAGGATATAAACACAATGGCCAAATGTTGCCACCCAGTAACATCCTGACCGAGAACAAAACAAAGGCAAAACCTTAATTACCAGCCAAAAAAGAAAAATACATTACATAGATACTCTTCTGGTAGCTCATTAAGGATGATTGACAGATTACTTTAAGATTAAACTTTTTTGAAAAATGCTGCATACTCTACCTTTAACTAAGATATTGTTTTAAAAACCTTACAGTTTAGTCAGTAGGTCACTATCAATACGACTGGATAGAACAGTACAGCTCTGGGACCTTTTATATTTCTTTACATTGCTGTGTTTGTAAACCTGTGTGTGTCTCTGATTTCAGGCAAAAACCAGTGATCCTCGTATTTCACCGTTAAGACAAGCATCAGCCACCATGGTAGCTCTTCCATATAAAACTAAAAGCAACAGCTACATCCACATAGGTAAATAAAATCCTGAAATACTGTAACTTCAAATGGTAAAACACATTAATGATGGCAGAGTACCATGAAATCTTTTCATTGTGCAGAACTCATCACAAATGTTTTTTTTTAGCTGTGTATACAGCAGAGCTGCAGTTAGGAGACAATCTGAAGATCAACCTCAACTTGAACAGGCAGTCAAATCAAGACACTGATATCACATACCTGGTGAGCCACGTGCTATGACCTGCTGATCGTTCTATATAAACTTGTGTTTGGGTCCATGCTGATGTTTTAATCTGTGTCCCCAGATCCTGAGCAGAGGTCAGATGATCCAACATGGCCGTTACAGGACAAGAGGACAAGAACTGATTTCCCTGATCGTTCCCATCACCAAAGACATGCTGCCATCATTCCGCATCATAGCCTACTACCATCCAAATGACAATGAAGTGGTATCAGACTCTGTCTGGGTGGATGTCAAGGACTCCTGCATGGGCTCAGTGAGACACACAATATTGATATAGTGGAGTTAAACTAAGTAAATTAATAGAATACAATATTTATAATGTTTATAATGTAGTTTATAATGTAATAATAATGTGTGTGTGTGTGTGCTGCTTTAACAAACACAAAATGTTCTCTTTTCTTTACGATCAGCTGAAGTTAGAACCATCAAGACCTGCTGCATCCTATAAGCCTCGAAGTACGTTTAGTCTGAAGGTTACTGGAGATCCAGGAGCTGCAGTTGGACTGGTGGCAGTTGACAAAGGAGTCTCTGTCCTGAATAACAAGCACCGCCTCACCCAGAAAAAGGCATTTCTTTTTAAATTAACATTAATTAATTAAACAATAAATTTAAAAGTTGTACAACATAAAAAGTGATGTAAATAAAATCCATACATTTTAAGTATGTGTATTGTTTAGATCAATACTTCTTTTCGTCTTGAAAGTGTACATATAGGTTTGTTGACCATAGACACTGCAACACAGTTTAAGGTTCAAGGTTTATTTTAATGCCATTCATCATGTTAAGACATGGAGGATGAACATTGTCACTCAGGACCATCATTTGTGTGGTTTGTGTGTTTGTATGTTTGTGTGAAAATGTCTTCCACTCTGTTCAGGTGCAGGAGATCGTGGAGAAATTTGACACAGGCTGCACCCCTGGTGGAGGACAGGATGGTATGAATGTGTTCTACGATGCTGGGCTGTTGTTTGAGTCCAGCACAGCTTCTGGAACTCCTTACAGACAAGGTGACACTGTTTTACTCTCAGATCTTTTGGTTTCTCCTTTTTCTCATTTAACGATAGGCAACATTGTTTTGGAAAATAATTTGGTGCAGAAGTGTTGTGGGCCTCATTCTACTGGCTAATGGACAGTAGATATGATAATCCTTACTCCCCCTGTGGTGCCTCCTACTGAAATAGAATGAAAGACACTGTTTCTTAAATGTAGATTCTTCTCACCACCTTTGTGTTGAGGTGAACAGATATTTTGAACTTCACACAAGATAATTTGACATTAGAGCAAGTGAAATGATATGTATTTGACAATTATGATAATTTACTTTTTTATTTTGGGGAGAAAAAAACCTTTCGTATACAGTCCAATAAATAAGGATTGGATTTTTTTTATTTGAATTTTGCAAAAGACGAGCGTAGTCTGACCTTGTTTTGTCTGTGTTGCATTTTCAGAACTAAAATGTCCGGCCCCCAGCAAAAGGAGAAGAAGAAACACTATTATGGACGTCACAACCAGCTTAAGTAAGAACACAGCTCTAAATCATCAGTGATTTAATGTGCAGTCACATTAGGTATTTTATTGTCTCTAGTTTGACATTTTGACTTTTAAGTTTATCCTTATTCAAAGGATAAACTTATCATTGTGGTTAGAAAGAAATCCTTCATCACCATTCATCCTATAACCTCTGTTTCTCTCCTCCACAACTGTCTTGCTTTCCAGTAAGTCAGTATAAAACTCATCTTCAACATCAGTGTTGTTTTGAGGGCATGAGGGAAAGCACAGATTCATACACCTGTGAGAGGCGCAGTGAGTACATCACTGATGGTGCAGAATGTGTTCAGGCCTTCATGCACTGTTGCAATGAGATGAAAAACCTGCCTGCTGAGAAGAAAGAGGACCAACTCCTACTGGCTCGCAGTAAGAGATGGGTGACAAGGAAGGGGTTGGATATCCATGATTGAAACAATCACAATATTAAACCTTTTTGATGTCTCTCTAGGTGAGCTTGAAATCAACAGTTACATGGACAGCAATGAGATAGTGTCTCACACTCAGTTCTCTGAAAGTCGGCTGTGGACAGACATCGTTCTGCCCTCTTGTCCTCAACACACACCCAACTGGTGAGGCAACACACACACACACACACACAGATATCCTCACTCATGACACCACTAAAATGCCAACATTTTTCTCTGTTTCAGTGCAACCTCATCATTGATGAAAAACGTTCTTTTACCAGACTCAATCACAACCTGGCAGTTCATTGGCATTAGTCTGTCAAGAAACCATGGTGAGCACTCAGTGAATATCGTTGTTTCACTTGTATCCATGGACTGTATATCAACATGGACGTAGTCTTCTGGTGGCAAACCAAATGTCCACTCTAAAACCTTGGGATTCATGTTTTGACTACTGCCATGACAGTTTTTGAATCTGAACCTTCACAAACATCAGCTGTCCATCCATTATCTACCGCTTTAGTGTGTCGCGGGGGTGCTGTGCCAATCTCAGCTGACATAGGGTGATAAGCAGGGTACACCCTGGACATTTCTCCAGTCCATCGCAGGGACACATTTAGAGACAAACAACCATTGACTGTCACATTCACACCTATGGTCAATTTAACCCATAATCCCTATATTGTATGTTTTTGGACTGTGGGAGGAAGCTGGAGAACCCATGCATACACTGGGAGAACATGTAAACTCCATGCAGAAAGGCCCTTGTTCCAACCGGGGCTCAAACTCCGGTCTTCTTGCTGCAAAGGCAAGAGTGCTAACCACTACACCATCCTTTTAATCTATTTTACTCATATAGAAACATAATTTACTATTGACATCGTGTTTTATTGAAGAAGACCTGAAAGTAGCCACTGAGACCATTAATCCCTGTTTATATCCCTCATTATAAATCAATGAGTGAGGTGTTGGCTAATTTCCTATAGATTTCCATTGAGTTTTCCCTGTTGGCTTACTTCCATCTTACTTGATCGACTTCCTTTTTCAAACTGGACGACCATGTCCATTTGTATATACAATCTATGATTGTACCTGACTATTGTGAAATTTCTCTCATCACTTACTTCTCCTCCTCTTCTTGAAGGAATCTGTGTCAGTGAACCGTTAGAAGTGATTGTCAGGAAGGACTTCTTCATTGACCTTAGACTGCCCTACTCTGCTGTCCGTGGAGAGCAGCTAGAAATTAAGGCGATCCTCCACAACTACAGCCCTAATCTTATCACTGTAAGTCTGTGACTATGATATTTTTCGCAGTATATTTGTATTAAAAAAGGAAAAAAAGGTTCTCTATGGCCTCTTTTAACAATTTCAAACAATACATTTATTCTAAAAGTGTAAGTAAAGCAGTGTTTCCCATTAATTAACGTGACTGTGGCGGGCTGCCACAGTCACTCATATGACCAAAAAAAACAACTATTTCACCATATGATATGGCCCGCGAGCGAGAGCGCACGCGCACACACACACACAGGTCGGTTCTACTCGCCTCGGCATTTCCACTAGCATAGTACCTGGTACCAGGTACTTTTTTTAGTACCTGGTACCAGGTACTTTTTTTAGTACCTGGTACCAGGTACTTTTTTTAGTACCTGCTCTGGCGAGGTTCCAAGCACGCTGAGTCGGTACTATGCGTGACGTCGCCAGAATGCCGTCACAGGAAGAGACGTCCAACACAAACATCAAGCCGAACAATGCTGAACTGTAGGTCAGTGAAAGAGTTCACAATCCTAAAAATGTGGGTTAATCACCAACAACTACCAGGGAAATGTCTAAAATCTCAATATTTAGCAGAAGAGTCTGGTGTATTCAGCGACACCACTGCTGAGCGTGACCTCCATCACAAACACTGCCACTGTATTTCAGTCCAGTGACTGTGTCAGATGGAGTCTAACTGTAATTAACTGATTCTAGGGAGTCAGTTACACTGAAAACAACTGATTTACAAGTGACTGCAGTTTCATGCAGCTGAGCAGTGATGACTTCATCCACGTTGAGTTGGTACTTTTTTGTAGTGGAGATGCAACGTAAACCGTGCCGTGTCACCGCGCCACCCCAGGGGTCACCAACCTTTTTGAGACCGAGAGCTACCTGGAGGGTAGAGACTAATATGGAGGGCTACCATATCAACATTTTATGCAATTTAGCATTTAAATGATGAATATTATGCATTCAATTGCATACACATTAATTCCAGTGCTTACTCTAACGATTATCACAGTTTTTACAAACATAATTTTACAAACACAATATCAATTAAATTTTATACTAGGTGCCCGTGGGCTACCAGGTGCTCACGGGCAACACGTTGGTGACCACTAATCTAATGATTCAAGATTCAAAAAACTTTATTTCCATCACATAATGAAAAAGAGCTCACAAAGACAAAAAAAAACACATTTAAACCAATGAGACGTGTCTATTTTGCTTTGTTTGTTTAAAGCAAAACAAACATGTCTTATTGGTTTAAATTAGAGTGGCTTAAGAGAGCACAAGACACTCTAAATGTGTGTTTTATGTCTTTGTGGCCATGTCTCATCCATCTCTCTCCCAAGGTGCGTGTGGATCTGACTGAGACGGAGCATGTGTGCAGTGCAGCGTCTAAAAATGCAAGATATCGTCAGGAGGTCAGAGTCGGGCCCCTGACTACACGATCAGTTCCCTTCATCATTGTACCCATGAAGTACGGACAATTCGACATTGAGGTCAAAGCAGCCGTGAAGGACTCGTCGCTCAGTGATGGAGTCATGAAGATGCTGCGGGTGATGGTAAGAGAAACAGATGCCATATTCAAACAACAACAGCGTGTTGAAATGTTCTTTAACATTAACGGACAACTTTAACAGATTTGTTGTGTATGTATATACGTGTAAGAGTCCATGGTCATATTCAACACCTTTATACCTTTATACTTTATACAACAGCAAAATAATTTGTTCTGAAACGATTAATCGATGAATCGGTTTGAAGCTTTATTCATGATTAAAACAAGATTTTCAATTGTTTAAACTTCTTAAATATGAATATTTTCTTCATTTCTTTGCTCTGGATAACAAAGAAATCATTAAAAGTCAATCATTTTGGTTTGTGGACGAAACAAGACATTTGAGAACATCATCATTTCCAGGTTTTACAAACACCGATCAACATTTTTTTAAGGTTTTCTGATATTTTATGGACCAAACTATTAATCGATTAATTGAGAAAATAATCGACAGATTAATCGATGATAAAAATAATCGTTAGCTGCAGCTCTAGTTAGCTCTGTTGCCTTGCAGCAAAAAGACCAACATGGAGTTTGCATGTTCCCCATGTGTTTGCTCTGGTTTTTCTTAGGGTTCTCCAGTTTACACATGCAGTCAAAAACACTTCTAAACTGCCCACAGGTGTGAGTGTGCGAGCGAATGGTTGTTTGTTTCATGGTGACTCGTCCTTTTGCCCTATGTCAGCAGGGATTGGCACCAGTAGCCCCACGATCCTCATGTGGAGGATTAAGTGGTTGACAATGAATGAATGTACAATGACACACTGGGTTGTTTTCTAATCATGTATACACTCTCAGCTGTTGGTAGAACTGTAAATGAGGAAAAAAGGAATTAATAAGGATGTTTTATGAATATTTTTAAGGGAATATATTTAAAAACAACGCTTACAACAGTAGATAATAATCCCAATTCAAGTGTGGTTGCCAAATTTTCCAAAATACAGAGCAGCACATGTTACACTGTGTTTATGCACACAAGTATGCACATAATTGCCCAACCATTGGTTTTGTTTTCATGAACACTGAACCCCATCACAATACGACAATTAAGGACACATTTTGATTTGCTATAGACCAACATATACAGAAAAGAACAAACTTAAAACATTAGACGTGATTATAATGTTTGTGTTGTTGTTTTTCCAGCCTGAAGGTGTACTAATTAAGTCTGTACACACTATAATTCTAGACCCCTCACACAAAGGTGCCGGTGAGTTCATACATTGAATGCCTTCACTTTATAATCATTCTGTGTTGTGTGTTTGAACTGACTTAAAATGACTCCCCCACCCCCCAAACTTTACGTTTCTTCCTCCAGGAGGTAAACAAGAAGAAACTCTCAATAGTGGAATTCCAAAGAAAGACTGGGTTCCTAACACACCTACAAGCACACAGATCTCTGTGACAGGTGGGATATCACATTCTGCATTTTAAACGTTACAGACTTACACGGTCAAATCAGTAGGGATGGGTATTGATAAGATTTTTGCGATTCCGATTCCATTTTCGATTCTGCTAAACGATTCGGTTCTTTATCGATTCTCTTATCGATTCTCATTTGGAAAAAAGGAGAACAAACAGGTCAATTAGAATCAACTTTAGTTCAGTTAGAAGTAACATGACTTTACAAACTGTCTTGAGGTATAATAATAATAAAATAAATATTCTTGTATTTAGAAATTAACAACATACAATACAAGATAAGTTATTCTGTGGCAAATACAAGAATGGCCAGTAACATCCAGTAACATTTTTCTAATAGCCAGTGACGAATTCAGTCAAACTCAATGGAACTGTGCATTATTACAGCTATGACGAAGTTGTCACGGTCATTTTCTAAATTAAATGCAGAAGGCATTCATTTAATGTTAACTGTTAGTAATAGCAGGTTTTACAACGAGGCAAATGGCGCTAACATGATAGGCAGTGTTGTTACTTGCGGTATTAACAGCAGAGGAGGACATGCTAACGTTGCTGCTGCTGCTGCTGCTGGGTTGAGAATCACTCCGGACTCGGAGCGTATCGAAAACGCGACATTCATTCAAAGTTATCGCATGCTGTGTGCGCAAATGTTTCTGCATATTGGTAGTATTTCCTCCCGTTGATGAAATCTCCACTTTGCAAATATTGCAAGTTACCCTGTTGTCACCCTTTCTCGTGAAATGTAACCACACTTTCGAGCGTTTGTACCGCTTGGGTGCCATGTTGCCGGCTGCACTGCACTGGACGTCGCTACGCACGTTGCGTACCTATCTTGCGTAAGCTACGCAACGTGCGTGGTGACGTCATTCGCGCCCGCTCGGAATCGATAAGGGAATCGTTTGCAAAACTGGCAAACGATTCCAAGGAATCAAAACAGTCGGAACCGGTTCTCAACAAGAACCGGTTTTCGATACCCATCCCTACAAATCAGTGTGCTTTGTTTTTTAATACAGTATTGATCTAATCAGGAGATGACATTGTCATTTTTTTGCTTGTGTCTTCATGTTGATTGATAATGTTTTGATTTGTCTGGTTATGCATGTGCAGGGCGTGAAGTTGGTCCATTGGTGGAGAACATGATTAGTGGGAAATTGATGGGTTCATTGATCAAGCAGCCACACGGCTGTGGAGAGCAGAGCATGATCTACATGAGTCTATCTGTCATCGCAACCATGTATTTGGACAGAACTAACCAGTGGGAAACTGTGGACTTTCAGAAACGAAATGAAGCCCTCCAGCATATCAAGACTGGTGAGATCACAAAGAATATCAATGTTTCCCCTATCATTATATTGGGGGACATTTTTATTAAATGTATTAAAAAAGCGACTAGTGACAAATCTACCGACTTTCTGAGCAGCGTATTCTCTGTCTCCACGGAAACGCGTGGGCGGCCCCTAAATGTGGGATTTTACATTCCGTAAACGTAAACAAACAGACATTATGTCCCTGTCTTTGTTTCTGGCTCAGTCCATATTCTTTGTTTGGGTTATTATATCTAAAGTTTACAACGTCATCTTCTCTGTTTTTGGTGTAACGTCAAATTAAATGCATCATGACGTTTTGTGCCTGAAATCTTTAAGCCCTGTTGTTGACGGGATTAGGTCACATGATCTAAATGAGACCGCGGTAATTACGAGCGATAGGTTGGACATTGATCACGTCGTGATCGTGCAGCTATCACTGGGTGGAAACGGAGCGGGGTTCCGCTACATCTGGAGCGAATGTCAGTCGAATATCCAACCTGAAACTCATTTTTTATTTTACTAATTTATTACTAATTTAATAATTCTTCCTCGTTCATTTCAGCAATAGCTTGGTGCTGGCTTTGAATGCATGTGCAGTGTGTGACATCGATGAATCTTCTGCTCGATAGACAATGCATGGGTCCCCTGTGACGTATTTGAGAGTTATGTGACAGCTGCAAATTCATACTAACTGTGGGTTCACATTTTTTCGTATCTTTTTGACATCGTATCTACCCTACCCCATACTGCATCCCCTCCCCCCCAGAAGCAGATTTGGTGTCAAAACAAACAGTGTGGTAGACAACAAACTACTCCTGTACAGATCTACAGAGCTACAATGATGACACTGACACCATCTGATTTTGGCACAGAGACACATACTCAAACATTTTCTGCCTTTTAAACAAACAAAATTACCATCTGACAAAAATGCTCTCATCAAAGAAAAAATAGATTTTCAGGGCTCCTTCAATGAAGCAGTCATTTGAACAAGACTCTTCAAACTAACATACATGTATGATGCATGGACTGAATGGCAAAAAATGTGTTTTGTTTGCATCCAGGCTACAAGAATGAGCTGGCCTACCGACTAAAAGATGGATCTTTTGCAGTGTGGACCAGGGCCAAGAGTAACACCTGGTCAGACGTTCAAATATAAATGAGCTCATATGCAAATGTTTCCACATCCTCGTCTATGCCTCACTGTGTGAGCTTTTTTCATGTGTTTAATGTAAGTTAACAGTCATCCACTCTCCTCTCTCTCAAAGGCTCACAGCTTATGTGGTCAAGGTGTTTGCCATGTCCTCCAACCTGGTGGAAATGCAGAAGAACGTAATCTGTGACGCTGTCAAGTTTCTGATTCTCAAGGCACAGCGACATGATGGCATGTTCAGAGAGGTCGGAAGGGTGATCCACGGAGCGATACGTGTGCGTGAACTCATTCCAGTGACATCATCAATGACAGAAAGCTCAATGAGATGAAAAAAGATTATGTCACACTTTTCAATTCAAATTGAAACATTTTCTGTGTGCATGTGTGTGCAGAGTGATATGCGAGGCTCAGATTCAGATGCCTCCATGACGGCCTTCTGCCTCATCGCCATGCAGGAGTCACGCAAGCTATGTGCTGACACAGTTAGTGTGAGTACCTCACCTGCATGCATTGTATTACACCACTGTGATCACATACTCACTCCACATAAGTGATGGACCAAGCAGAGATTATTTGTTTTTCACCTAATGCACATAAAACAAAGGCAATAAGATATAAATTAAAGCTTGACTGACCTGTTGTTCACTTTTCACATTTGAGGAGCAGCCATTTGTTTGTTGTGTTGTTTAGTTGTGTTTTTGTTCAAGTGCTAGCTAACTGCATTTGTCTGGACCATGATGAAACTAATCAACTTCCCTACAGCTTACAGCTACAGACTACCCTCTGATACAATACATGCCGTACATACCATAATTACTCACTCTAGAGCAGTGGTTCTCAATTATTGTCTGACATGCCCCCCCTAGAGGACAGAAATGTTTTTACGCCTCCTCTGAATTGAAATAGTATTGAGAACCTGATGATATTGATTTATTTATCTGTATAAACCACTGTATGCCCTGCCTCTCATCGCCCCCATGTTTGCACTACTTACTTGTTTGTCTGTTCTCCTGTCACACTCAGTCCTCCCATCATTTCTCTGTTTCTTGCTTTCCTGATGTCCAGAGTCTGCCTGGAAGTATTGACAAAGCCGTGACCTACCTGGAGAAGCGTTTGCCCAGACTCACCAACCCATATGCTGTAACCATGTCATCATACGCTCTGGCCAATCAAGACAAACTGAACAGAGAGATCCTGTACAAGTTTGCTTCCCCAGGTTCAGTTACAGTTCTCCAATACAAGAGAAAAAATATTCTGTGGTTCACACAATTTTTTTCAGAAATATTAACCTCTATTAAAACAGTTTTTGACACTATTTAAATTGTCATAATATCGAAAATTGGCCTTTAAAATATGAGCACTCATGTCTGCAGGTCAGAATGTGAGATTAAATATTCCATATCAGATGACATTCGGCACAAGTTCTACCCCATAATAAAACAACGTTCTTTGCCTGTGTTTTTCTTACAGAGTTGTCCCACTGGAATGTTCCTAAAGGACGTGATTATACATTAGAGGCCACAGCTTATGCTCTTCTTGCTCTGGTCAAAGCCAAGGTGAGTCTTGGGAAGTTCACTCGGGGCCCAGGAGAATCTATTTCTTTAATGTCCTTCCATATGTTTAAATTAGTGACTTTATCAGTGTAAAGTTATATTTTCCCAAACTTACTGATCTTTAATTCAAGCTCCACCTCTCATTTTGTTTAACATGTGCTTTCTTGAATATAAAGTATTCTTTACAATACTTTATATTAATTAAACATTATTCTCTTTGGTTAATTTGGTTAATTTACTACTGCAGACCTTTATATGGTGTGCTTCAAACCTTTTCTCACCTTCTGTTAATAAAGGCCTTTGAAGATGCTAGACCTATTGTGAGATGGTTCAACAAACAGCAGCAGGATGGTGGAGGCTATGGCTCAACTCAGGTAACAGGACATCCCAACTTGACCTCTAGCTCTTTTTTTTCTTACAAAACTTGCAGGTCAATGGACGTTTTATTACTGTTGTTCTTCTGTCCAGGCTACGATGATAGTGTACCAGGCTGTAGCAGAATACTGGGCCAGTGCTCAAGAACCAGAGTATGATCTGAATGTGGACATCCATTTGCCTGGCAGGCCCAAGCCAGAGAAGATCAACTTCAACAGGAACAACCACCACACGACCAGAACATCAAAAGTGAGCATGCACGCTCTGTCACACACTCTGTCAGTGGTTGTCATCAATCCTGTTTTTCTGATCATCTGGTTTCTTTTGTTTTTATTTTGATCCTCACAGTTCAATGATATAAACCAGGATGTTAAAGTGACTGCGACAGGAACTGGAGAAGCAACACTGAAGGTAAATAAAGCATGTTTCTGTTTTCAGTCATTTATGAATACATTCTATTAAACCCATGAAATATAAAAATGCATTTTGTTCCTGTGTTAACAGATGGTGTCACAGTATTACGCTCTGCCGATGGAAAAAGAGAGTGACTGTCAGAAGTTTAACTTGTCAGTGGATCTTATTCCAGGTCATTTTATGCCCTCTGCTATTTGAAAATGATTCTGTGCCATGACAAAAGATGACATGCTTATCTGGTTTCTTGCTTTTCCAGAGAAAATGTATGAGGATGAGGTGATATACAAACTGAGAATAGAAGTCTTGTAAGTACGGCTAAGAAATGATGCTGGTTTAAAAGGTTCAGTGTGAAACATTTAAGAGGGCTTATTGACAAAAGTTCATATACTACCTATCAGTATAAAATCACCTTTTTGCAGCCTTAGAAAAAGCCTTTTATATGTACACAAGGCAAAGGCCTTGCTTTATGGAGTTCACCATCTTGTGTCACTAAGTTTCAACAGCAGCCCATAATTTCACATTTTGGAGTGAGAGATTGGTTAAACAGTTGTGAATGACTTCTCCCATATAAAGCCAATACATAACCTAACTACAACATTTAACATTATTCAGTTGTCGTATGACTCGGCTCTACTCAGTTTGGAATCAGAAAAGTTGTTTTCCATTACTGTAGTATCTCCTCAACGTGGGCAGGGTCATCATAGCACAGCTGCATGAAACGCCTGTGACATCGTTTTATACACACAAACTAGTGACTTGTAAAGCAGTTGTTTTCAGTGTACTCAATCATTAGAATCATTTAATTCATACACACTGGACCTTTAATGCTTTATTACTTCACGTCTTTCTTAACACGATTATGTTCTTCATATTTTTCAATTAAATGTGTCCATTTTTTGCACAGATATAAGGACAAGGATCACGATGCAACTATGTCAATCTTGGATATTGGCTTACTAACTGGCTTCACTGTCAACACAAATGACCTGGACTTAGTAAGATTTTTACACACACACTCACTTACAATTCAAAGGTCAATGAACATGAAAAAACAAGATGTTCATGGCTTTCAAAGGTCTCTGACTCTGTATGCTTGTGTCTAGTTGGCCAAAGGACGCACCCGTACCATTGCAAAATATGAGATGGACACAGTTCTGTCAGAGAGAGGTTCACTGATCATCTACCTGGACAAGGTAAGACATTAGACAATAGGAGTGAAAAAATAGAAAAAGCAATACAAAATGTCATTAAGATTATTTAAAAATCAGTGTGTTTTACAATCCAGGGTTTTAAAAGACATTTTTCAATTTTATTTGAACATTTGTACTGTATCAGAATCTCTCGGCATTGTATTATTATTTAAATGAGTAGGCAAAGCTAAGAAACACTTATTTTCTCCTTGGCTTCATTGTATTTTTTTTTTATTATTAGCAGGGGCAGTTAAATATTGCATTTAACTTAAATGTACAAATTCCAAACTGCTGTTCAATTCAGTTCAGCTAAATATCAGACTGATTGACCGTCACGTGATGTGCATTGAGTTTGGAAATATCTTCCATGGGTTATTGTCTTAAGAAAATGTATCATTCAAATAAGGTTTGAGGAAAATAACGTTGTAATTATTGATACTAGTGACTTACCGTACTTGTAGAATCACAATAAATCACAATGGCAACTTAAATTGAATCAGCACCCGAGTATTGTGATAAAAGCATATTGTCCCAGACCTCTCAGACAACCTCACTTCTCATCTTTGCTTTACATTTCTCCACAGGTTTCTCACACACGATCAGAGGAGATCACTTTTAGGATCCACCAGACTCTGAAAGTGGGCGTCATGCAACCAGCGGCTGTATCTGTCTATGAATATTATGACCGTAAGCCTTAAAGACACTTGGATAGATCTGGATAGAGAGTACACAGACAGATTAGCAGTGTTAACAGTGTTGGATTGAATGCACATTTCATCAATGGGTGTCTTTATCATTGCAGAAACACAATGTGTGAAATTCTATCATCCAGAGAGGAACGATGGGCAGCTGCTGAGGCTCTGTAGAGATGGAGAATGCCCATGTGCTGAAGGTAAACACTATAGTGTCTCTCTGAAGATGCAGCTGAAAGTACTGAAGGAACTCATAATAACTACTAAGATCATGCTTCATTAAAGAACTGATCATTCTGCCGTTTACAACGTCACCTCCTCATCCTCTAAATACTCGCCCTCAGAAACACTAGACGTCGTCATGATCTCCACTTCCACGGTCACACACACGATGTCCAGATCTACATTCCTACCAAATCAGTCACCTCTGCCACACACTCCACTAGGAGGATAGGTTTTTCACATTTTGGTCAGTAGTAAAGCTCTGACAATGCCAATCTGTAGATGTTAACCCCCAGAGAAAGTATTTTATCTGCAGATGAAAAAGATCAAAACTACCTACATAAGTGCACAAAGGTTCATTATACCAAGGCAAGGAACCAGAGACGTGGTTCAATCCAACAATAATCTTTATTCCAATTGAACATGTAAAATTAAAACGCCATATAATTGCTATAATAGGAGTAGGAATCTGTAGGGCAGAGGCTTACCAGTGGTCAGGAGGGCTGAGGAGGGAGGAGATCCAGAGGGAGTCACCCTCATTCACAACATGTACACTCACATTCCCACACAAGATGGAGGGCAGACTGTATATTCCTCACCTTTTCTCCCACTGTCAGCAACTGCACTCTCTCTCACCCCACACATCCACAGCGTAGGTTTAGTTATTCTAAATAAACTACACAACGCCGCAGCATGCCTCCTCACTCACATCCACTCTTGTGATCATTTCATTACACACACTGGCTCTCTGTACCATATCATATTCAATTCCAAATCATTCTTCTCACCTATAAAGCCCCCCATAATCAGGGCCCCCTCATGCCTCTTCAACATGCTCCACCAACATTGCACAGCGCTGAACCTGGAGTGACAGAGACTTTTCCATCGCTGTCTCCTCCCTCTGAAATCCTGATTCTGATTCACACCAATTTAAACACCCATTCACACAATCATACAGTGCATCTACAGTATGAGCCACATTAGCATTAGCATTAGCATGTAGACTTACTGTTATTGTTTGTATCTTTCCTGTGCGTCTGCTGTTTATTTCCAGAGAACTGCAGCATGCAGAAGAAGGGTAAAATCAGCAATGAGGTGCGCACAGCTAAATTCACTGAGACTTCACCCACCAGCAAAATAGTTTTTGGTAAGACTGAGTGTGAATGATCTGCATTATTTTTTAACTATAAATGAC
This sequence comes from Solea senegalensis, assembly GCF_019176455.1. Taxonomy (NCBI): domain Eukaryota; kingdom Metazoa; phylum Chordata; class Actinopteri; order Pleuronectiformes; family Soleidae; genus Solea; species Solea senegalensis. The sequence continues at coordinate 55,318 of NW_025320959.1, read as the reverse complement.
CAGAATGTTTGTATAAGAAGAGGTTTATAAGTTAAAAAAATAATCAAAAATCAATCATCTGCCACTTATCTGTCCTCAGCTTACAAAGTGAGACTGGAAGAATTCATCGATGGTTTGACCGCTGATATTTACTCAATGCAGATAATGGAAGTGATCAAAGATGGTGGGTGTGAACTGCCTCAAATGTATCACATTATACATGAGGGGTTTAAATCCCCTCATCTTATTCTTGGCTAAAAGTAAAGCCATTTTCGTCTTATCCTTTTGAATCCATTTGGGAGATATGGGAAAATGATAATCATGTTTTACACTAAGGCTTAAGATGTGTGTTTGATCCAGAATTCTCTTCTTTCTCTTCTGGTGTATTTAAAAAAAACAGGAACTCATGATGTTGGTCCCCAGGGTAAACTACGCAAATTCCTCAGTTACCCTCACTGCAGGGAGGCTGTAGATCTGGTTAAAGGCAAAACGTATCTCATCATGGGCACATCAGAGGATATTCACAAGGACCAACCGTAAGTGTTTGTGTGATCAAATGTGTTCTTTATACTCCTGTTCTATCAATGAGTGTCATACTAAACAAACTGTGGTGGTTAGATCTCGTGTCAGCCGGCAACATTATCATGCTGCACACCAGATGTGATTTGGATGACGACAAACACCAATAAGGGCCCACAAAACATTTCAGAAGTCAATTATATTGCTCTGTAGTTTGATGGTATAAATGCTTCTTGCCTCTGCCCAACCCTGTGCTGCTGCTGTATACACAGGTGCAGCATATACACATTAAATGCCACATTAAACTTTTTTAATGTAAAAAAAAAGTACATTTTTTGTTTGTTTATTTTTTTTGTGGGAGGACTTCCCACTGTGTTTTTACAGTGTGCATACCAGCATCCATGTGATTGCTTCTCTCCCCACAGGGATCAGTATGTGCTCAGTGAGGGAACCTGGATCGAGTACTGGCCCACAGACGCAGAGTGTGGAACAGATGAACACAGGCCAACATGTTTGGGCCTGAAAGGGTTGGTCGCCATGTATTAGTAGAGCAACTCCAGAAAAGGAACTTTCCTTTTCTCCTTTTTTTTGTATTTTAGCAATTTTTTCATGCAACTCTTATAAGATCAAGGTTCAATGTGTCTTTATTATCCCTGAGGAGCAATTTGGGTTACAGCTAGCATTCACATATTTACACATATGACATAGAAAATAATTAGTAGCACATCACAAGTAACAATATTAAACACAACAATAGAACAAGAAGTGTGATATTTGATTCACTATTAAAGAGACTGATTGCTGTAAGAATAAATGATGATTTCGACATGTTAGTTCGCAGAGAAGTATGTTAGACTGGTGCAGGACATGTATGCCAACTGTGAGACAGCGGTGAGGTGTGCTGTAGGTGTGACAGAGAAGTTCAAGGTGGAGGTGGGACTACATCAGGGTTCGGCTCTGAGTCCCTTCTTGTTTGCGGTGGTGATGGACGGACTGACAGATGAGGTTAGACAGGAATCTCCATGGACTATGATGTTTGCAGATGACATTGTGATCTGTGGTGAGAGCAGAGACCAGGTGGAGGAAAAGCTCGAGAGGTGGAGATAGGAGGGATAGTGAGTATATTGGTAGAAGGATGCTGGGGTTGGAACTGCCAGGCAGGAGGTCTAGAGGAAGACCAAAGAGAAGGTTTATGGATGTAGTGAAAGAGGACATGAAGCTAGTTGGTGTGAGAGAGGGGGATACAGAGAACAGGGTGAGATGGAGGAGGTTGATTCGCTGTTTTTGTTTTTTTAAGCACCTGACCTGATATAGCTGAGGTCATTCAGTGCTATTCTGGCAATTTTACTGCACACTTTCACGATGCCCTTTAGGCATTTTTTGTTTACTTAAAAGAAGGTGACCCTTCAAAGAAAGTAATGTAAGAGATTGAAACACTGTGACACTGTGGAATAAACAATAAAGTCTTCATCTAAATGTCTGCATCACTTTTTTTGTTATTTAGATGAATGCACATTGTTTAAACTTTTATCATTACTGTGTGGGGTTATAGTGATACATTTGTAAATATAGCATCAATTACTGCTGCTTGTTAACTATGCACCATGGCAAAGAATGAAAAGAATATTATGAAAGTGTAACACATCCGTCTGTCTTTATGTAGTCAGACAGAAATGTTCCCTTTTGTTGGTAGTGATTCACTGTTTGATTAATGTATAGCACTATTTCAGAATTGATATTGTTATATTTATATATTATACTGTGTGATATTAACACTGCACTTTATCCACCTGACGCTGCAGCATAAAAACAACAACAGTGAACCTGCAGGAGCTCAATGCACTTCTTCCAGAGTTTCTGACAAATATAATCACTTTAAAAACCACTTCAAAATCGTCCTGAAAGATTCTCAGCTTCTCTGGATAATAAACACCAAGAAACTCATGACAAAGAATCAACCTTAAAATTTCATTTGTCTTTTCATGACAGGTCTGAAATTTGGAATTTAAAATAATTGTGGGACAAGGACAGTTTATTATGATATTAAGTGCTTTGATACATATCACAAGGAATGTTGTTTTATATGTAGGTTTATATAAAGCAGTTGTAGTACTATAAACATGCCATAAGTGATTCAGAAATGTCCTGTCTAAACCTGTAACTTGACTATCTGCTCTTGGTCTCTCTTCTTTCTGTCCCCCACCTCTCCTCTGTCCCCCATTTTTTCCTTTCACCCCAACCAGCTGAAGCAAATGGACACCCATTTTTCAGTCTGGTTCTGTCAGATATGTCTTCATGTTAATACAGCCAATGAAATGATGCCAGTGGGCCTGTACTGCCCAGAGTGTCCCAGAGCACCTGCCTCAAGGTGAACCCCTGGAATCAAAACTTAGCCAAAGTTGAAATTGGGAGTCTATGCAAAGCAGTATATATTTCTTTCTGGTGTCCAGTTTCCATTCATGGAGTGTGAGTGTATAACGAGAAATGAAGTGTCCATCCTTTCCCCAATGTTCATTGCTAATTGATGCTCGTTAAGTATATTTCTTAGCATGATATGTTTTAGTTTTGTGTGTGATAATAAGTGAGTTAATGTTGTGCTGTTTGGACCACAGTATTGCTAGTGTTGTGTGCGTACATCGGATAAAATCCTTTTAAATGCATGTGTGAAGTTTCCATTGTGTAGTTTTCTGCTTTGGCCACAAGATGGTGCCATTGCATTGTATAATCGAAGGAGATTACCTTCCTTGTGAGTGGGGTAAATCACTGATGCTGTTTACATGGTTTGCTGTAGTTTCTGTTGATATGTGGATATTGATGTCTATGGATTAAGATTAAGATTATCAAAAGATGAACACTTCAGCTTTTGCTTGCAGGTATTTACATCTGGATCTGATACACAACATAGAAGATAGCACCTTTGGTTTTAACCCACCCATTTTTTGAACCCATATTGCTGAAATGTTCATCTTTTGTCTCATATTTGTATTTTGATGTCAAACCCAAATGTTTTCAGTCTATGACAAAAATAAAGGAATTGGCCTCACTGTTCCATTACTGTAGTACTGTATGTGATACAGGATGAATAATGAATGAGTGTAAACCAATTACAGGTATGAACAGGGTTTTATTAAATATTAATATGCTGTATTGTTATTTAGATGAAAGGCTATTTGACTATCAGAAAACAATATGTATAATGTTACATATATAATGTTAAATTAATAATTTAATACATTAATCTTAATTGATTTTTTGTTCTTAAATTTGAGATTGTGTTTAGGTATATGTCCAGATCAGAATATATATATATATATATATATATATATATATATATATATATATATATATATACATATACATATACATATACACATGGGAATGTACTTCTTCTCTTGAAACACAAATGATCCCAAAATCAGAATAGATCATGATTATTCTACCAAACAACCCAAATGAAAATAAAACCAAGGTATTCCCCCAAATTAACCGTGCAATAATAACTCTTGTCCGCACCTCCCCACCTAATTATCAATATTGACAGTTAATTAACAGAACTACAGAAAGTGACGTCACACAAAGCGTCCCGCCATTGTCGTCATTCAAGTGCGCCGCTAACGCAAACAATGTTTGAAGTGCTGCCGACGCAAACTGAGGATGAAGAGTGAAGTAAGTTTGAACCGAATTAAAGATCATGTTTACGGGACGATTATGTCGGAGCGGCAAGTGTTCACCCTACAAATGTTGATGGCACTAGCAAAAGCAGGTCTGTGTGTGTGCGCGAGCAGAGAGCAACAATAATAATATCCTTTAAATTAAATAGAGAAAAAGTACACAAATCCCTCTGACACAAAAGAGAAAACACACTGAAGGCAGACCCAGTAACTCCCATACTCGCTGACCCAAAGGTCAGCAGCATAAAAGGGAGGGGTGGTAAAGATACCTCAAAACAGGAAATGTAAGTGCTGAACAAAAAGAGATCTTTATTGATATCAGTAGTCAGTGTTTAACCTAAACTGCCACTTGGTTTATTTCATGTTGACAGTAATTTAGAGTCTGGAATTGTGTTCTTTTGCGTGGTGGAAATCACTAAACAAGCTTGGCATTTAATCAGTTACAAAAAACGGATTATAGCAGGGTCCTCAGAGCCTTGGGTCAGGTACTTGTTTATCTGGGTAGGAGCCATATCTTTCTCACAGTACACACATGAAGAAGAGGAGGATGAGATTACACACACACACAGATTTACACCCATGTTTTACAGCTCACAGTTGAATGAAGTGATGATTGGTGATTTGGTCTCTCACCTCTCATAAACCTTTCCTGCAACATGTCATCATTCCATTCTGCTTCCTTCCTCGCATGCCTTCAGCCTCTTTAATCAATCTTCCCGTCTACACAGGCAACAATACAAACAAGACAAAATAACAGTGATGCACTACATTTTTACTGGGTTGAACAAATCCTCACTGGGACACTGAGCTCATGCACATGCACTGCAGACTTCTTTTTAAGATAGATGTATTTGTTTTTAAAGCCTTAAATTGTCATGTCCCACCTCACCTTTTCTGAGCTGCTTCTACATTAAACTCCTTCCCCGTGTCTGAGGTCAGCTTAAAACCCATTTTTACTCTTTGGCTTTTGGCCCAGTATTGGTATTGGTTCTATTTTTTTTTTTATATATATACAGTTTTATTGTATGATTCGTTTATTTGTGTTGTTTTTATACTTTCTACAGTATTTTATTGTTTTATTGTATATTTTATTGTTTGTTCTTAGGTCTATTAGTGCTACATCTCTGATGTTTCAGCCGCTCTTTTTTTCTCCCTTTGCTGTCAGTGTCCCTTTCAAAATGTCTGTATATTTGTCTCGTTGTAATTGGTTCCTTTCCTCTGTACGTGCAAATGGTTCTGCCTGAGTTTCTGCTTCTTGTGGTTGTGCACTCTGTCCTCCATATCCAAAATGTTCTGGGAATGTATAGTGGGTTACATTCCAAGGAAGAAATTATTTGATTTAGCTAGTGATCGGGTTAGAATAAGTCTAAGTAATCGATTAATCGAGAAAGTGATCGACTGATTAATCGATTATGAAAATAATCGTTAGTTGCAGCTCTAAATGTATATGAGATAGTGTTATTTGATACTTGTCAAAAACAATTCTGCTGTAATTTTAGCAGATAAATTCACGTAAACGTTGAAAATCCTCCTATCTTGTAAGGTTAATGGTTAACCCTGACCCACAGCCTAACATTATTACATGTCTTCACCTTACAATGTAGTCATTTTTGTTATGGGGGATTGATTGTCACTACATTAAATGCCTTGTTGATCAATTCCCTCACATGCTCATGTGAACTGACAGTAAATCCACATTATTTGCTCAGCCCTGTGGTTTCACAGACAGTGAATTCTGCTTTCAGGTCCTTTTATCCTTCTGTCGGGTGGAAACGCCACGCAACAATCGGTGTCAGCTCGGGGCCAAGCTCCAGCCACGCCCGGGCCAGCTGGGCTCCCGTTGCCATGGTGATGACGTCATGCTGCAGCACAGGGAGGAACGGCGCAGTCGCAAAGCAGAGTGAGAGGAGGAGGAGGAGGAGGGGGCGAGCAGGCGAGACGGAGAGATTACAACACAGTGAGTGACCGTCAGCTTCTCCACTATTCAGCCTCTGTCTTCAGAGCCGGGAGGGCCAGGACATTTCAGCCAGCAGCACCGGAGTCTGTCCACTTATCCTCCTCTTCCTCCTCCTCCTGCAGCAGCAGCAGCAGCAGCTCCTCTCTGTGAGACAACATGCGTGAGATAGTGCACCTGCAAGCCGGACAGTGCGGGAATCAGATTGGTGCCAAGGTATGACAACACACACACACACACACACACACAATCTGGTTTCCATGACTTCAGAGGAGGACATTACATTAACTTGCATTAATTTCCTCAAGACTTACTCTAACCATTCATACTAACCATACACTTACCTTATGAGTAATATGGGGATATGACGATATGATTTTGTCCCCATAAGGAAGACAACCCCCCATAATGTGACTGTGTGAAGAGATGTAGGTCCTCACAACATAAGTAACACCTGGAAAAACACACACATGCACATGTTTGCAGAGCTATTCTTGTAAGGACTCTGCATTGACTTCCACTTGGACTAATTAATCTTGACCTTACTGCAATTCATAATCTTAATCCTGATTTTACCCAGAGCCCCAGAGTGTAGGTTCTGCCTTATTTGGACCAGGCTTTGGTCCCCATGAGGACTACCATCCTCAAAAGTCAAGTGTTTTACCAGCTTCCAAAGGGATGACAAAAACACACACACACACACACACACACACACACACACACACACACACACACACACACACACACACACACACACACACACACACATGAAAGCTTCATTCATGCTGCCGTTCATGATACAGAAAGGCCATGTTTTCCACGGGAAAAATGGAATCTGTCAAAACAGAGTGAGGGAGGGTGAGATATTGTTGCAGCATGTGTTGAACACAGTGAACAAAAGCATTCTTTCAGAGCGGGTGGTGGCAAGCAGAGATATTCCTGCTGTCACAGGATGCCATTCAGCTGAGCACATCACCTCCACCCCACCAGTCACAGTGACACAGACACTGGTGGAAGTGATGTAAGCGAGGAATCTAATGACTGATGAGAGGGGCGGGGGACTCAGAAACCAAATGCATCGAAACGCCAACATTACATCAGCCACTGATCAAACTACCCATAGGTGTGTTTGTATAAGTGTATAAAGTATCTTTGTTGCCTTAGAATAAGCCCTTTATGTGTATTTAAAGCTTTATGGAGGCCGTTATCTTGCACCACCATGTTTCTACAAGACCCGAATGAAGTCAGAGTGTGCATCTCGCACTTAGGGGAAGATGCTTATCACACACCTAAAAATAAATATTCTCTATAGTGTGCAAAAGCCACCATTGCTCCATTAGTTGCAGTCTCACCATTACATGTCACTAATTCTTACACACTGGACTTTTAAGGATTGCAGTGGCCTAAATTAAACTCCGAAAAATGTGTGCAGCCCACCAAAACTATTAGAGATTATGTTCCAGTGAAGTTGTGAGGGGGTCAACAAATCTGGTCCGCATAGATTGTGCAAATAAAAGGTGAAACAACAGGAGGATGACTTCAGGGAAAAAAAAAGAGAAAAATCTTGTCTTAGTGCCACGAAAACCAGACTTTAAAAATACATGTAAAAAAAATTTGACTGACTGAAATTGTATTAAATGGAATTTAATACAATTATAATAATAATACAAGTCAGATTAAAACACACAAATAATGAGATTTTGAGGGGAACCAGAGCCAGACTCAAGCTGGCCTGGCTGCTTTGTGCACATGCTTCATTCCCACCCCTAGCTAATTTAATCGATGGGAGGAAGATGCTGAAAGTGGCTGTAGTGGAGGCGCGCTCAATTTAAAGAAAAAAGGTTTTCACACTGCATGTTATGTGATGTTTAATAACTGCCTGATCTCACTCATCTACCTGTTTGTAGTTCTGGGAGGTGATCAGTGATGAGCACGGCATCGACCCAACCGGAACCTACCATGGGGACAGTGACTTGCAGCTGGACCGAATCAATGTCTACTACAATGAGGCCTCAGGTCAGGACCAGTAAAACACCACCACGCACATGCACATTACTCTGAGCTTCTAATATTCTGTTTTCTTTTTTCTAATGTTGTTCAAGGTGGTAAATACGTCCCAAGGGCCATCTTAGTGGATCTGGAACCAGGCACCATGGATTCTGTGCGCTCTGGTCCTTTTGGCCAAATCTTCAGACCTGACAACTTTGTCTTTGGTACATATGTTCAGTCCTACACAAACACATATGGTGGTTAATATGGAGGGGGCGAGAAAAGTGTTAAAGGTGTCAATGACTGTATATAACTTCACTAGACAGAACATGAAACTGATAAAAAAAAAAAGAAATGAGGTTGAATGGTTAAAGCAAATTCATATTTTCCTTCAAGGTCAGAGTGGAGCAGGTAACAACTGGGCCAAGGGTCACTACACAGAGGGAGCTGAGCTGGTGGACTCAGTCCTGGATGTGGTGAGGAAGGAGGCTGAGAGCTGTGACTGCCTGCAGGGTTTCCAGCTCACACACTCCTTGGGTGGTGGCACCGGCTCTGGCATGGGAACTCTGCTCATCAGCAAGATCCGTGAGGAGTACCCCGATCGTATCATGAACACCTTTAGCGTGGTGCCCTCTCCCAAGGTACAGTGAATGTGTCACATTTCTTTCTGTTTCTCCTGAGCAGTGTTGGAAATGTTACTTTAAAAGAAGTCATTTGTTACGGTTACTAGTTACTTACAAATTATAAAAGTAACTAGTTACTAGGGAAAGTAACTATTGCGTTACTTTCAAGTACATTTTAAGTGCTCAAGGCAGAATAATCAAGCTTCCCTTGTTTTGATTTCGTGGCACGGTCTTTGTCTCCTTCGGTGTTAATGGCCGCACATTTCGTGGAGGCGTGTGACGTTGAAAGTTATTTAGGTCTGAATTGCTTGACACCAACACGGAGAAGCACTTTCGTCCACGACATAATGTGCATTTAACATATAAATTATTTCCTTTAATTTAATTTACGAAAAGTAATGGCTATACCTCCAGTTCAAGAAGGCTGCTTAAGGATGAAGCGGGCACGCCATTCCTGTTGTTGATCGTTTACGCACTTGTGTCATTGTGTGTGCGACTACGCTTGCTTTTTTTTGTGTCAACAGCAACCGCCCAACTCTGCCTCTCATATCTTATGCGGTTGTCTTGTCTCCCCTCATGAGGAAGAAGAGTTTTCGAGATGTAGTTGTTCTGATGAAAGCAGCTTCAGTGAGCTAATAATGAAAGTAACGCACAGTAACGGTAACAGTAAACGGTAATTACTTAGATTACTCGTTACTGAAAAAAGCGACGCCGTTAGTAACGCCGTTTATTTCTAACGCCGTTACTCCCATCACTGCCCCTGACTCTTCATCGCCCTGACCTTTGCATGTTGTGCCTCCAGGTGTCGGACACAGTGGTGGAGCCGTACAACGCCACGCTGTCCGTCCACCAGCTGGTCGAAAACACAGACGAGACTTACTGCATCGATAACGAGGCCCTTTATGACATCTGCTTCCGCACCCTCAAACTCACCACACCCACTTACGGAGACCTCAACCATCTGGTCTCTGCCACCATGAGCGGGGTGACAACTTGCCTGCGTTTCCCCGGCCAGCTCAATGCTGACCTCCGCAAATTAGCTGTCAACATGGTGCCCTTCCCACGTCTGCACTTCTTCATGCCCGGTTTTGCTCCCTTGACCAGCCGAGGCAGCCAGCAGTACAGAGCCCTCTCTGTGCCTGAACTCACTCAGCAGATGTTTGACGCCAAGAACATGATGGCCGCCTGCGACCCGCGCCACGGTCGCTACCTGACGGTGGCTGCCGTCTTCCGTGGCCGCATGTCCATGAAGGAGGTGGATGAACAGATGCTGAATGTGCAGAACAAGAACAGCAGCTACTTCGTGGAGTGGATCCCCAATAACGTTAAGACGGCCGTGTGCGACATCCCGCCCCGTGGGCTCAAGATGGCCGCTACCTTCATTGGCAACAGCACAGCCATCCAGGAGCTGTTCAAGCGAATCTCCGAGCAGTTCACCGCCATGTTCCGTCGCAAGGCTTTCCTCCACTGGTACACTGGTGAGGGTATGGATGAGATGGAGTTCACTGAGGCGGAGAGCAACATGAACGACTTGGTGTCCGAGTACCAGCAGTATCAGGACGCTACAGCTGAGGAGGGGGAGTTTGAGGAGGAGGGAGAGGAGGAGGTAGCCTGAGGCTACAATCACTCATCATTTCACTACTGTACTCATCACAACTCAATTCAACCATCCATCCACTGATTTCAGGCCTGTTCTACTCTCTAATCTTAACACAGCCTCTCAGACTTTCTTGTCCCTGCGTTCCCCATGTTTCCTTTTCTCTCTCTTCCACTGACAACCTTCGTTCCTCCACGGAGAGTAAGATTCACATCTCTAAGCTGACTGTCCCATTCTGGTGCTCATGTGGTCGATAGCTAACACAGGTGTGCTTGTGGTCGTTGTGGTCAGTAGTGGTCTTCTGCTGATGTTTATTTGTCTTCATTGGTCAGTTTCATACATGAGATAAGTATTTAATACATTGTCTAATTTGGCATTGATTCAAATAAAACCTGTTGGAAAAATTACCTTCCGTGCGTTTGAAAATTTTATGTGTAGGTAGAAAGGTGTTTTTAAATTATATACAAAAAATGAAGAAGCCCCTGCCCCTCAATCAATATCATGTGATATTTTTCTATTAAAATATTTGCTAACAGTATGTTATAATGGTAATAATAAGACAGCTTTAATAATTACATTGCATTCTACATTAAATTGCAAATATATATACATAGCTTGTTTGGTGTTTTAATGACAGCCAATATTCTTCACTTAATTTCTCTGTTTTTGATTATCAAACGATTTATTTTCACATACATTATTATTGTGAATAATAATGTCAAAACAAGCACTTTTACGTTCATATTTATTGCAATATCTTGATGGAGTACTGTTATAATATTAATTTTTTTTATTGCCCACCCACAACTAAAAGTTGTTTTTCCCACTTTTCTTCCTTTATACCAGGGGCCATTGGCCCCCCATTGACCAGACTAGATGCCCAACGACCCCCAGGTCATTTGAATTTGAAAATATGAAGCAAACCAAAATGGAGACTGGAATAAAAGTGTCATCTACAGTAGATGTGGTGTTTGTTTGACCACCACAAGGAAGTGTGCCTTTTAATTTGAGGCAAAAGTAAGATGCTACTGCAAAAATGAGTAATAATCAAACAAAAGGATGTCCTTTACTAGTCTTTCTCTCTATTTCAAAAAGCAACAAGCAGTACATTGCAAAATGACAAATTCCTATTTCTTGTTTTGTGTTTTTTGTATTCATGAATAATTGTGTTTTTACAGAGGGTGAAGGCAGAAAAGGGAGACGGTAAAAAAGAAAGACCGTTCCAAGTATGAATTTGATTTTAGCAGCTGGTGAAGCAAATATGTATAAAAATTCTTGAAACATAAAATGATATAAATGTGTGAAGGAGGAGTATGGAGTTAAATATAGGACATGTCGTGAAGAGGAAGGAAGAGTGAACACGAATAAGAAAGTAGAGAGGTGGTATTATAACGGACGTCACGCATACATTGACACAATATATGATGATGAGATAGATCAGGAAGTGCTCTCTCACTGTGGCGCTGATTGTGCACACTGCAGTTTCTGCTCTTGTTTGCCTTCATACTCCAACACCACCACCACCGTCAGGGTGAATGACTGTTTTCTCCCACACCTGCTGAGAATCTCTGCCCCCCCCACTGGACAAACACGTGGACATGAGCACATTCAGACAACATGGGCTCCAGATTGAAGTAAGTTAATCCACGTATGTTGTTCTACCTCCATCATCATCATCACTCCACCAGTCACTGTGTTCTTGTGGTTTTTATGACTTCCTCTCATGACTGCACAGGAAGTTTCCTGCTGCAGCTCTTTTGCCGTGAATCAGTTGCCACACTTTGCTTGGAAGACATGATTTTGTTGTAAATTGAGGAGAAAAATATGCTTCGGTCAATACATACAGACAGTGTTTGCGCGTTTTAATGTAATCACACGTGACTGCCTCTGCATGTGCCTTAAAGGAATATGTCTGTCTATAATTAGTCCACACTTACCTGAGAGCAATGTCCTTCCGGTTTTCAAGAACTGATGAGGAAGAGTCGGGATTTCAGTGAAATCAGCATTGCTAAGAAAACTAATTGGAATGTCTCAAAATGAATGTGTCCATATTTGTTGGATAACAATGTACACATGTACTGTATACATGTCATGTCTGTGTACAGCCAACTGTGTTGTTTTTAAAGTGCTTCATAAACAACGGTGGATTGGATTGGAGTGGAGTGGATGTAATCTGACATTGCTGTGAATCTCTTTCCTGTCAGACAAAACCCTGAGCGGACTTTTTACTGGTTCTTTGAAGCAGCTTGCCCTGTCGCCAGAGACAAAGGTGAGGCCTGTCTCAGTTGATGCACATGGACCACGTAGTCTTTGTTTCCTTGTGTTTCAGCCTCCATGGCAATGTTTGAGGTGTGCCGTGAGCAGGGTGATCCGCCAGTCACAGAGAAGTACATTTAAATGTGTTCCTCAAACACTTTCATAGGACATCTGTTTGTCATCTTCTTGTTGTTTTCCCTCCATGACACAACACTCCAACCTGCCACTGGTGTGAGAAACTGAAAATCTGAAATTGCTTCAAAAAAGCAACACTGTGCCATGTATGTGTGGTTAAACAGAAGTGAATTAAGACTCAGTGCATTTGAATGTGTTTCTGTGAAGCCAAGAGTTGCTCATACTTCCTGTCATGTGATCAGTCAAACCACAAAGCCTGTCAGGTCACATTTGAACCAGATGTTGTGCTAATGTGACAGTCTGGCAGCTGAGTGTGAACTGAGTGGTCTTCTTTTGAATTGCCTTGCAGATACTGCAATTTCTTTTGACTCTTCTTCTTATTGTTACTTTTTTATTATTTCAACATTACAGATCCTGATGTGCTGTTTCAGTTTCCGGAAGACTTTAGTGATGAGGTATCTGTAAAGTTAGTGGATTTGCTGTCATATTCAAACAATCACAGTAGCTTGTTTTTAGCCTTGTTGTGGTTTGAATTGTGCTTAATTTCAACAAAACTAATGTCATGTTGTTTGGAAGACATAAGAGAAATATAAAACTAAGTATTGATAATATAAATTCCTTGGAGTGATCCTAGACCACAAAATACGTTGGAAACCACACATTAAATAATGTTGTTGGGAAATTGGCCCGGAGCATAGACATCCTGGGTAAAACAAGGGATATTCTCAATCAGAAAGCACTATATACATTATGTTATTCATTACTTTTACCATATTTGAGTTACTGAGTCGAGGTGTGGGGGGGAACACGTACAAAAGCAATATTCAACCACTATGTATTATGCAGAAAAGGACAATCAGAATAATAAATAACACAGGATATACAGCCCACGCAAATGAACTCTTTTCATATCTATCTAGCCATCTATCCATCTAGTCACTTGGTTTGTAACCATAGCACTTTGGTCAAATGAATGCCATTAAATTCATAACTTTAGGTTCTCATCCTTGTATTAGTGTATAGTGCTTGATATTTTGATTGTATCTCTTGAGGTAATACTTGTTCTTGTACAGTAAATATGGAACTAACTTGTCTTAAAAAGATGACTTGCAAATCAAATTGTTCTCATAATACATGCCAGAAAAACTTATATGTTTCACCAATCTCATTCAGCCCTAATGGAATGGCTTATGGATATTCCATTTCACCAAGAGAATGAATCTTAAATACCTTTGTTAATTCAGTAACTTGTAAAACATTGATGTTTCCCTTCATGAGGAAGTGTAAAAACTTTAATCCCCTGAGAGTCATAAAGACTTTTCTCTTCCAATCAGCCTTAGATGGAGTGAAATCACGGAGACTCAGTCTATTAAGGGCAAAATTGTCTGTTATGTATGTTATAAGAAACATTACTACAAAGATCAGACGCTTCATCCCTCTTATTCCCCGCCCTCTAGGATTCCTGTCAGACATTGCCCAGATTCTGCTTCCCATATGACATACAAAGGTGACTAAAAGCTGAATGGTTTGCTCTTGACTGCAGTTTGTTGTTGTTGTTGTTGTTGTTGTCCAGTTTGTCTTTCATGCAGCTTGTCCACCTCTGACACTCTTGTTTTTGTCAGAGTGAGGGATGGGGTAGCCGTGCAGCACTTTACTTTTGTTCTGACTGACCTTCAGGGATGCCAGCGCTTTGGCTTCTGTCGTCTCACCAACAGCACACACACCTGCCTTTGCATACTAAGGTGGGTGCTTGTGTGAATGTGTGTGAAAAAGTCGTGCTCCAGTGTGTAAGAACGGATGACATCTACTGATGTGACTCCAGATTGCAACTGAAGGAGGACTCGTACACTCACCTCTCCCTTTCCAGCACTTCATGATGGCCTTATGATGGCCTTTACATATCAGGAAGGATGTTTTTGTTTTTTTTACTTCGTTCTATAGCAGCCCCACACTGGCTGCTGGTTTCCTCCTTAAAGCAAATCCCTTGCCTAAAGTACATACAGTAAAAAAGGCTACAAAAAACAATTTCAAAGTGAAATTGCTCACACTTAAGCAAACATACACCAGTAAAGCCTTCAAAATGTGACACAGTGGAGCTTTAAGCCATTGGCACAATGGTGAAAGTCATTGTTCTTTGATTGTTTGCAGCTATCTTCCATGGTTTGAAGTCTTTTACAAACTTCTCAATAACTTGGCAGATTACCTGACGAAAGGACAGGTGAGACTCAGCTTGTGTGCCACGTTTCTGCTCCTGCATTAGAATCAAATTCACATGTGTATAACTTTTAATGAACGTTGTCCTCTCAACAGACCAACGAGACAAAAGTGCTGCTGGCTGCACTTTACAAGCAGCCTCTACCTCTGGCCGCTGGATCCGTCACTCTGCAGATGGTAAATTCCCCCTGGGGTCACGCTTGACTTTATGGCTGTTTTATTTCAGTGGTTAGCGTCTTGTGTTTTTTTCGGAGGGAGAGCAGCTATTGGTCAGCACAGAGGTGTACCATCCCACTGGACACCCAGAGGGACAAGAGGGGGTGAGTCCCACAGGAGTCCATGTGGTGCTGGATTAATGGCTGAACAGAAACAGATTAACTCCTGCTGGATGACGTCAGCTGTTTGTGCTTGATGCCTAAACCTGATGTGTGTCGACTAAAACCTTGTCTCTCTGCCCTCTAATCAATTGGATGTTTCAGCCAAACCTGCATCTGACGGTCAATCTATGACTAATCGTAATAATCAACAACCTACATTTCATTCCAAAAAGGGGGGGTGAAAATTCATCCACACATTTACGCATTCATCGACCAGTTGAAGACTCCGTGGAAACATAAAAACCTTTATGAAATTCGGGTTTGATTCAGAGAAAAGCTTGAGGATCATAACATTAAAGTTGAAAGGGATCACCGTGGTATGCACCTTACGCCTACACATTTTGGAATGAAACTCTAGAATAACCTTTGATGCATGCCCGTCTGGTTATGGCTGAAGATACTAATCCATCTTAAAAAACCAAAACAAACAAAAAACTATTCCATTTGTCATTCCTGCTCTGTGTGTGTGATGTTTCTTTTTTGTCTCTTTTTTGACCAGGTTCCATATTTCATTGCTCCAGATCCAAAAAGTCTTCCATCTATTCCCGAAAACGTGAGTTTGTTGTATTAAACTAAACCCACACTTTGTGTTGTGTGCCACATCCATTCAAACTGGGCGTGTGTGTGTGCATTTGTTTACCAGAGGAACTTGACAGAGCTGATCGTGGCAGTTGATGTGGGAAACCTGCTCCAGGTCTATGCCAGCCTGCTGTTTGAGAGACGCATCCTCATCTTGGCCAGCAAACTCAGCACTGTATGTCAATGTTATGCGTATATTCCTCTGTGTAGAGCTGTTCATTCTTTTGAAACATACCTTCTACTAACTGAATCAATGCTACCATTTGCATCCAGCTGACCTACAGTGAAGTCAGAAACCCCTAACTCACTGTAAATCACACACTGGCAGATCACGCAGGCTTGTTTTCATTGTCTAAAACTCCCCACCGTTGTGTTTTTGTGTGTGTAGCTGACATCTTGTGTGCATGCACTGAGTGCTGTGTTGTTCCCCATGTACTGGCAACACATCTTCATACCTGTGCTGCCACCCCACCTACTGGACTACTGCTGGTAAGAGACTCTGTCTTTCCAGGCCAGCAGTTCCCAAACTTCTCTCTCCACAACCCTCCAAAAAAGGAGGGGACCAGAAAATGGGACATGCCCATTAACCTAAAGAACATTAAGCATGTTAATAACTGTTATTAAATTGTATTTGATTCAAGTAATTCATTTTACCACTGGTGTAGCCAACAAGAAATGCACTGGCTTTGGATACACATGTTTTGTTTTGTATTTGTTACAGTGCACCAATGCCTTACTTAATAGGGGTTCACACCAGTTTATCAGAGGTAACCTACTTATTACTAACCTTCTATTTATGTCACTTACACCTATACTAATACCAGGTATTTTTCCCAAAAGCCCTGATGTTTATAATGTCTCTCTTTCCGACAGCGGGTGAGGAGTCGTGGATTGGAGGAAGTTGTAATTCTAAATGTTGACACAAACACTCTAGAAAACCCCTTTGACGACCATAAGCGGATACCTTCGGATGTGGTAAAAAAAGACCCTTTGCTTGTGTTGTGATGATGTGTGAGTTTCCTTGTTGTTTTCCTACTCATGGAACATATTTTAAAACTGGATGGCGTGTTCAGGGATCCTCCGTGAAGTCATTCAGGAAGTAAGAATGTATTGCATAGCCACCAGGGGGCAATTCCACCGGTTGCAAGAGGAACTGCATTTGAATTGAAGTCGTCCATGCGAAGATGAGCCTGCATTTCCTCACGCACTTGAATCTTAATACATCTTAATCTCTAGTTTCAGGTCTTCTCCTTCACAGCCACAGGATATCACTTTTGTAAATGATGTTAGAGGAAACAGAAAAGCACAGCACATATAAGTGGATGTCAGTATGATAGACAGATCGTATTGTACAAAAATGACATCTGCAAACTTCCTTTTGCGCTAATGTTTGCCATTGGATACCACCAGGCTACCATTTTGTTGCTCCCAAATGCAATTGTATTATTTGAGCTATTTTTATTGTTTTATTATAATGGTGATCCTTTGCACAGAATAAAGTAAACCAAAGCAACTGAACTAGGAAATCAAAGTCTGTTTTAAACATTCCTTTTTCCACATCTGAGGAACCGTGACGATGAGGTGGATTAAACCAAGAATTATATTCATTTAGCATTCACTCCACCAGGTGGCCCTATTAGGTTTACATGAACTGGGGGCAAAGCCTTTTCTTACTTTACCCTTGCTCATGGGAACATTTGCAAAACTTTTACACAAGCCTCAACATATACGCCCTTTGGAAATATTTAAATCTATGTTTTAAACATTTAAAATAGACATCTTTGTAATTATTGTAGTTATTGTGTGGATACATTCTGTGTGGTTACAGAGGCTCAGAACTCTGTTACAAAAGTTCTAACAAAGCTAAAAAAAATGGAAATGGTTCCTCTGCTAATAAGCTAAGAATGATTGCAAATTTGTTTACAGATGTCTGGGCTGAAGTTGTGTTTGAAGCGTCACGCCGTGTCTCCTGGCTGCGGTGTCTCACGAGCCTTCCTGAGAGCTCAGGCTCTGCTGTTTGGAGGCTACAGGGACGCACTGCAGGGTCCCAAGGTCAGATTTATCACAGGCTGTAACACTGGTTTATAATAATAAACTATTTAATTACGTTTGTGAGAATGTTACGCTGCACTGAAAACCCATTGTGCGACAACACTTTCATTTTTAATAAGATTTTCAACACAAAACAAACATCTCAGTTTTTCTGTGCACACATTTATACGAGAAAGTGGTAAAAACCGATTAGGCATTGCGTATGCGGAAGAAAAAACAACAACAACAAACAATAAACAGTTGTGAACAGTGTTGGTTGCAGAAATTCAATCGAAGAGAGTTCTCTGGCAGTGCGACAACTTTCTTTAGTTTGAGGGTGTACGTCATTTGGTACATTATACATATTTCTCCAACAATATTTAACCATGGTGTTATCCAAGGTGGTACCATCTTTACATGCAATTAATACTGTCTTAGTCAAATATAAATCATTGGTCAAAACCCATTTCTTTACACTTCCAAGATACAGTGTTTTGGTATAGAGCACCTCAAAATTACAGAACTCATATTATTCCAAAACAGTTGCAGCTTTTGGCACTCCAGTGGCCTGAGCCTTTCTGGCTGCTGTAGAAACATGGTGGTGCAAAATAGCAGCCCCTATAAGGATAAACACTTATTCTAAGGCTAAGAATAGATGATACAGAGAGATACATTTGGCTAGAATATTCAGTTTCTGAATTTCTGAAAATAAAGCCTCCTAAGACCTTTAATATGCATCTAAACTCTAAACTATTGCTCGCTCTCTCGCTCTCTTTGTCCTTCTTTGCAGGGTGACGTATGCTTCAGCGAAGAGCTGTTTCTAGATCACAAGTCTCACAGTATGAGGCAGTTCCTTCAGAGTGCTGTTCATTTGCAATGCTTCAAACAGGTAAATCCGCTGGCTTGGATTTGCTGCCCTCTGCTGGACAAATACTGTAACTATGACAAAACAGAGTGTGAACTTGTGCCACACATTCTTATCTACAGATTCTATCATGAGATATACAGTGGTTATTTCGGACAATGTATTTATATTTTCTACAAAGTGAAGCCACAGATTTTGTTGTGAAGTCTCAGAGGCTAACATGTCCATCAAATAATACATAAAAATTCGATTTGTTTCAGTTCATTGATGGACGTCTGGATATTCTCAACAAAGGGAAGGAACCAGATGACCTCTTTGAGGATGAGATCCTAAAATGTGAAACAACAGCGGGTGTGTGATTATTTTTGTGTGTCTCAAATACCCTTTTAATCCCTCATCGGTTGTTCACATTGGTCTGTGTTTTTGTTTATCTGCAGGACAAGGCAAATCTTATCAGCAGCTTGTTGGTAATTTAAAGGTAAGTGCTCATAATCTTCAATTCTGCCGTTTGTATTTGATCATTTTGTTTTCCACCATGTTGCAAAGCCCTACCAGGATGCATATTGACTTTTCACAGAAAGGGGGAGGAGCTTTAATCCTCAACATGAAGTCCAAAGCAAACATGAGGGTGAGTGCAGGTGGAGGTGTGTTGACTCTCTGTGAAATATCAAACTATCAAACTGATTCACTTCCAAATGTTTTTTCTTTTTTTTTTAAAAAAAAAAACACCCCCCAGGCCAAAGGTCTCACCAAGTCTGGTTTGAAAAACTTCCTGATGCACAAGGTGAGCTTGTGTCTTTGTGTCTATATGGATGTTTTGTTTGGTACAAATGCTGCTGTGGTTTATGGTAACAGTGCCATCACTGTGTGTGTGTGTCAATGTTAGAATAGTTTTGCATTTTATTGAGTTTTGACTTTTTGGTTTTGACTTTTTGAGTTAGTTGTAATTAGTATTTACCAGGTGCAAGATGCAAAAAGGTCATTATAAGTATTGTGTCATAAAAACCCAGTAAAAGATGCCATTTTAAAAATGTATTAGGACACATGAACAACCATCCCTGAATCAAATATAACAGTCTACAAGAAAGTAGACTGAAGTGCCAAATGTGCATCATAGTGGTGAAGTTGGATGCAGTTAGTGTGAAATAAATACACTTCATATGAACCCAAAAGGATTTTGTATGAAATAAGTTTACAGAGACGAAAAGCACATTTTCATCGCAAATTTAGTTTTGTAAACACACAATTCACTTTCAGTTCATTTTTATTTTTATTTCAGTTAATGAAAATGTTTTTTCAATTTGATTTTGTTAGTTTTTGTTAACTATAATAACCTTGGTGTGTGTGTGTGTGTGTTTGCAGGCCCACAATGAAGACCCCACACTTCACAGAGTTGGATCAGTGTCTCACCGTCGTGCCAAATCTGACTGCCTCCAGAATCGCCTGCCGATCACACAGCACTTTGGGATGGTGAGATTTCTCTCAAAACAACCTCACGTCTCATTTCATTCATTCGTTTTAAGGTCTAATTAAGTTGGACATTACATCCCCATATATTTTTGACCTGAGGTGCCTGGTTATTTGTCTAACACAGATTCTTTCTGCTGTTTTGCATCTTTTGTTGCCATGTTCCTGTCGCTTTATTGTGATTCCCCCCCAACAATCATCATGTTTGATTTGGGGGATGTTGTGTGCATTGCAAACTCTTTGCTTTGTTACATTTCTTATTGTCAGTCACGTCCCCGACGGCCTGTCCATAAATCTAGGCATCCCAGAGATCGGGACATTGTGAAGGACACTGGAGATACATGGGATGGGTGAGCAAAGTAACTAAGAGCATTCACCAAATGAGTGCATTAAAGTGGACGTCAACGTGATTACAATTCTTTTAAAAGTGGACATATTGTACTTTTTAGCCACATTTATCTGCCCACTGTGAATGTTAATAATTGACTACATCTATATATATATATATATATATACAGTAGAACATTATCTATTCTATACATCTACTAATTACTGTTAAGTGATTGATTATTCATTATTTGTAATTAATGGATCTAAGTCTTTGTATACAGTCTATGATCTGTGTACATTCATGACCTGTGGGAGTGAGAAACAGAGAAAAAATAAGAAAAACAGTTCTTTTTATATTTGTGTCATTCTGGGTTTGTTTGCTTGTTTGTCTCCAGAGCTGGTTCTGGGTCTGTGGATGAGTCGGACCCTCAACTGCAGAGAGAAGAAGAAGAAGAAGAAGAAGGGGAGGAGGAGGAGGAGGAGGAGGAAGATGCGCTGCTGTGTGACCCAGAGGAGATGGATTTGCTTGGTGAGATCTTTGACACACTTAGCTCCCGGAGCTGCCATGACCGCGGCCTGCTGTACGGCACACGCAGTCTGGATCTGTTTGGACCAGACAATCATGATTATATAACAAAGGTAAGGGGAGGAGAAACACACACACACACACACATACTGTACATACACAGACACTCATGCAGTCTATCATGGGCTGCTCCTGTTTTCCAGCGCGGTCCAGTGAACCCCAGCCAGGAGAGTCTGTATCTGTCTATCAGTGGTAGCCTGCACAGCTGGAATCTGGAAACCACAGAGGAGCTCGCTGACCTGACGGAGGACTCGGATGATTGGTCATGTCTGGAAACCAACATACCAGAGGAGGGGGGGCCAGACAGTCTGCTGACAACACGTGAAAAGGGAAAACAGGAGAAGGAACAGAGGGAGGATGGAGAGAAGCAGGAAGAAGTGAGGGTAGCAATAGATGCAAACGAAGAAGAAGAAGAAAAAGAAAAAGGCAACAGCAAGGAAGTGAGGTTTGAGGAAGAGGCAAAGAAAGAAGGTGTGGAAATGAGAGTGAGCCTCGGAGAGGAACCCATGAAAGAAACAGCTGAAAAGCTAGATGATGCCGGATTTAAAGAAAATAGGGGCGATGATGAGAGTGAGCAGGTAGTAGAGGAAGAGGCAGAAAGAGAAACAAATAAAATACAGAAAGATGTGGCAAGAGGAGAAGATGGAAACATGAAGCAGGGTGAGGAAGAGGTCACAAGATCTTCAAACAAACGGAATGCCTGTGGTGATACAGACACAGTGGAGGTTTGGCAAGGACAACATGAGACAGCCAATCCAGAAACCACAGCTCCTTCTGGGCCTCAGAGCATCACTGCTGACCTTGAGCCTCCAGCAGATCAGCAAAAAAAGAGTGAAGAACCAGTAATGAAAGAGTTAAGGCAAACTCCCTCTTCCCCTAAAGTGCTATCTGCTATAGCACGCTTCCAGTCTCAGACATCCAGCAGCCAGAGCTTTCAGGTGAAGTCCAGGACCAAAGGCTTCACTGAACATGGGAGAGAGTGTTGTGTGCTGTGGAACAGGGAGAGCAAACAAACTCACCAACCGTGTCAATCAAATATACCCGATGAGAAGCGTTCAGAGACACAAACAGAAGACGACCCCCCTCTGATCAAAGTGTCAGAACTGAAGAAGAGATTTGAAGCTTAAAGGGAGAGCAATGCTGTTTTAATTGTTTCACTTCTATTGTTGACAAATCACCTGAGGTGAATCATCAAATAATACAATGGGTCGAAATATTGTTTCACCTTTGTAAAAGACAACATATAGTGCTTTTTTAGATGGACAACATGAGAGCTACCACCATCGTATATCCCGTGTACTGTATGGGACATGAGCCAAATTTAAAAAACAACATGAAAGTGTCAAATAAATGTTCTCCTAAAAGGATTTGTGTCTTTCTAATGTATACACATTTCCACAGTTCTTATTTTTCAGGTGATATTAAACATTGAATTCCTGTCGACAGAGTCACTTACACTGTACAACCTGGAGCTTTATCTAGCTTTTATCACTGATATTTGGGACACACAAATCTGCAGTACTGTGGCGGGTGGGGTGAACATGTCTTAGTTTATTTACAGAACACTGTGAAACATACTTGCTCATTTCTTTTTCTTTTTTTTCCTATGAAATCATTTCTTCACACTTGACATAACAGTCATCGTCAGTGATATTTAAATCAGCATTGTGCACAATGTTTTGCTGTACAATTATAGTGAACGGTAAAAACGAGACTAACTTCTGCACAAATACAATATATACTCAAGCTCATGTCCTTCACGTGGCAGAATAAAGGAAGAAGCTCTTCAGAAACGGGAAAAATAACAGTGGGCATGACGTTCTTCTCATGCAGTGAAACAGCATGTCCAGTTCAATCAGTCCATTTGTTGTCAAAGGGAATGAAAAAGTGCAGTTTAATGTGTCTGAAGGACAGCAGCAACATGAGGAGACCGGAGGAATCGATCCACAGGTTTACACAGTGACAGAGGAGCGAAGGTATGCAAGGTCCCTTTTCATCATATGAGACGTTCCTCTTTCGGCAAAGGCAGAGGCAGACTGGGTTTTTCAGAACCCGCTACCCTCGTCTGTTTCCTCTCCTCTGCACTGGGCTTGTACGTTCCCTCCATCCTTCTTTTCTTCCTGATGACGCACACCAGCAGCAGCAGAGTCAAGCTGAGCAGGGACAGCAGCGTGGAGATGAATGCCGACACCATAGGTGGGATCCACACGTGCATCGCTATGGTGGCGAAACACTGCAGAGGGAGGAACACATAGGGGTCATAGGACTGTCAGAGGAGTCAGTGTTTGTCCCAGCTGCAGATCCAAACAATGATCACATGCTTTATGCTACAGTGGGGTTTTTTTTTGTCTTTTATTATCTAATTGTTTCCAAAAAGTTAAAAACTACACATCAAAGAGAGTTTTCTTTCTTTGGCGAAATGTATTTTCAGATGATTTAATTTTTTTAGGACTCCCCGTGTGTGTGTGTCTTTTCTCCGGTTTCATCCCACAGTCCAAAGACGTGCAGATTTGAGGATTACACAAATTAGACACTCTAAATTGACTGTAGGAGTGAGAGTGAATGGTGATCTGTCCTGGGTGTGTAACCCCACCTTTCGCCCTATGTCAGCTGAGATTTGCGCTGCGCCTCCTGCGACCCTCATGTGGAGGATAAAGCAGTAGAAGATTAAAGAGTGAGCGAGTGAGTAATTTCAGGAATTAGAGAATATGACACAGTATTTTGAGCCCACCTTCCTGGGGAATAGAAAGGATGGATGAAGTGTGCAAGGCCCAAGTTCTCACATCTGTGCCAATGAAACTTCTGGAAAAATTGGACAAAAAACCCCCAAAACAAATCAGGTGTCAAATCAGGGGTTGGTCAGGTTTATAAAAATCACTTTTGTGAAACAAAAATTTGTGGAACAAAGGCAGTTCAATGTACATGTGTTCATAAATAAGGGCTGGGCAATAATCTAATAACAATACATATAGCAACATCATTTTTAAGAGGTTTCACGAACATTCCTTCTGGAGCAAAAACCTGTCTTTAACTATCAGATTTTTTTTGTTTTCATGTAATAATTATATATTCTGATATGCAACCTTTTTTCTGTACATGTTCATTATGCCAGTCTGAGAAACTCAGTTCTGTATCTGATGACTCTTCTCCATTCAGCTATACTCCTTGTCTTTTGGGGGTCATGGGGGAGCTGGATATAAATGAAATCCTTACTCGTTGCCTTGAACATAACAGTTGTAAAAACAAAAAAAGAAATTCGTTTTAATTATATAAAAACTTATTATAGTCTGTTCCCTTGTTAGTCTCCTCTAGTGCCTTCTATCCATTTTTGTTTTGTATTTTGTGTAAAAATAAAAACTTGAACTTTTTACATTTTACTGGAAGGTTTGGTTTCCTCTGGTTGAAACACATGTAATCATAATTCAAAAGAAACACCTACATGTTGAAAAGCATTCATATCGTCACGCTCTCATCCTGTTATATAGTCATGTAGTAATATGACAATATTCAACATCAACATCGTTATCACATATGGCATGTTTAGTCCACACCAAATGCACAGAAGTAACCAGAGAGAGAAAAGAGCAGTAATTAAACCTCACCGTAAATGTCATGACACAGAACACACACTGGCTTCCTCTTCATACCTGAGCAGACTGCAAATGCTCATTCCTCTCTAATCCTCCACAAGCCGAATTACACCTGCGGTTTTGTTTTTTTTTATTGCCACAGGCGGACGCATACATACCAGTGCGCAGCGGCGGAGGAATGTCGCAGGACCAGCTGCACCTGTCTGACCGGTGGTGAGTGTGTGTGTGTGTGTGTGTGTGTGTGGCTGCGTTGAAACTGACAGGTGAAACCAACGCGAGGCGAAGAGAAGGAGCTGCTGTAGAGACTGTGTCGGTGGTAGCGATTAGATAAACAGTTACCTGTGGGTTAAGGAGCGTCCAGGTGAGATGGCCGACGCGGCCCTGCGGCGTTGACCCTCGGTTTGAAGGAAGCAGCCCAAACAAACTGACCAAACACATAATAACCCGGCAGTCGGGTCTATTCGCTCCCACGCTCACCTGCCCCGACGTACACTTACCTACCTACCTGTGCAAATGCAAATGAGCCAGGTCACGTGTCCTGTCCAGACCAATCAGTGGCTCATCTCTCCGTCCTTTTGAAAGCTTCCATTTTCCACGTCAGTCCCCTTGATACTTAAAGCCGCAGTGAATACCTTTTTTTTTATTGTATTATGTTATATATTATTCTTTGTGAACAGAAACAACCAGGGCCGTCTCTAGCTTTGTGGGGGCCTTATGCAATATGCTGTTTTGGGGGGCCATGCCACACAGCATGGAGAGATTCCTCACCCCTCAGTTCAAGGCAGAGACAGATAAAGTACTAGAGACTGAGACTTGAGTAAAAGTACAAGTACTACAGTAGAAGTTGAAATGTTCTTTATGCACCACACTTAACTGGAAGTTCTAAAGTATTCAACATTTTTTTGTACTCAAGTATTGCAAGTAAGTTATTTTGAAATGTACTACTCAAGTACAGAAAGTAAAAGTAGAAGTATTGTGTTATGTCGTTGTTACGTTACCTTGATGTGTTTCTGCCATTATTTCACAATCTTTCGTGAGGCAGAGTAGGCATTACATTCGATATGGCCCACAAATGAAAACATAGACTCTAAGTATGGGGTGATCTCCTTCCTCAACACCACAATCACTGGAAGAAGTTGACGTTTCTGGTTTTTCTTCCATCTCGAAAACTGACAGGCAACTGAAGTGTTCTCCATGCAGGCAGGCAGCAGAATGAAAGATATGATATTTCACAGAATTTAAAAGTGCTTGTTTTGAAATGGAAGGGTGTATACTTCATAATAATAACATATTTATGATGTGAAATTTTTAATATCACAAACAGGGGAAAGAATCATAAATATATACAGTATGTAATTTAATGTTTAATTTAATAATGTGATCATTAAGCTGAATGTCTCTTTATTACCATTGTAAAAAATACTGTTGGTTTACTTTATAACATGATACTGAGTGGTGGGAGGGCCGCGTGTGGGCCGCCAGTTTGACACCTCTGCTTTAGATCATGCATTTCCTTCTCACGTTTGTCTGCCCCACTATAGATCATTTATTTTTATATAAAGTGCCTTGTATGGTGATACTTGAGTAAAATTACAAATATGTTACCAGAAAATGACTTTGGTAGAAGTAGAAGTTGAAGTCATTCATAATCTTACTTAATTAAACTTTAAGTAAATTTATTGTACTTCTACTACTGTATCAAAAGTAATTTAGAAGTAAAAGTATTAAAAAAGTGTGTCCTTGAGCAAAGACACTTAACCCCATGTTGCAGCGAGTGAATGGGTGAAAACTGTAGTGTGCCATAACACTGTTTGCCATTAATGTCTTCACTAACGTGAATGATCGGTCGCTGTCAATCATTCCTATCGTACCTGTCTGTCGGACTCAGTGGACGTCACTCACTGCATGACAGTAAAAACACCAGACAAAGCTCATCTTTGCAGCTTATTTTATTTATATCCTACATGTATTTTTTGAGTATATTAGTTATTTTAATAAACACATGAGACATCTACACATTCTCCTCAGATGAGGCTGAACATGCGCCTTTGGGGCCCCCTGGTGGCTTGGGGACTATGCGAATGCAGGAAACGCCTATGGAAACAATGTGACATTATCTGTATGCTCTGTCCTTCATCTGAAAACAGGCACAATATAAGACTTGACTGAGGGAGGGGTTGTGTGTATACAGCGACAGCACAGGGGAGACATGAGGGGAGGTAGTCATGTGTCGTTCGTGAACGATTCGTTCAATATGAACTAATCTTTTATATGACTCGGGAGTAATGAGTCGTCTCAGTGAGCGATTCGTTCATTTTCATGCAGTACCTTCTTTCTGAAAAAAATGATTCTTTGGCCCTGTAAATATCACATTTGTAAATTTTACAAGAAATAACTATTTCATTGTTTTTACTTAAAAATGTCACATTTTATTTAATGTGTGACTTGGTATTTATATGTATTTTTGAATCTTCATTTTAGTATGTACATTTGAACCATGACACCAAGTAACATTAACTAGAAAAATGTATTGACTTTGCAACCGGATCAAACTGAGTACAATGTACTTGGGCAACAGAAGTTAAACTTTGGTCACGGAGAATTTGCGCTAGTTACCTTGAGAGACAGTCAGAGCGACACAAGCGGGAGAGGAAGCAGAACAGCGGGCTGCGGAAGGACATACGGCTTACGGTGAATTTTCTTGGATTTGGTCATTGATACTGTGTGAGAATGTTATGTGCTTCGTAAACATTGTCACGTTACTGTTTGTCAGTTGAAGTCAGTGTTTGGATAGTCGGTCGCTTAGCCAGTTAGCGGCTGTAGCATGTGCTAGCTAGCAAACCTAACTGTGCATTCACACCAAACGCGAATGGCATGAGTAGATTACATACAAAGTTTGCAAAAGCCACCAGACTCTAAACGTTATTTACTTAACGTTTCTTCATCACCTCCCCCGATACCGGGGCAGTATGAAGTGTCTGTTGCTGCGTGCGACGCTGCCCCCAGTACTGGGGAATCAGCGACGCTCCTCCGATACCGGGGGTAGCGTCACCAGCAGCGACAGACACTTCAATAATAAACACATACATGCCGCATACCCACAGAACAGTCAAACTCGGCTAAAAGCTCATAAAAACATTCTTATGTTCACTAAACAGTTTGTATGCATCGGGTGGTGACTTGAGCATTTGGCAAAGCCATGTATCCCAGAATGCGTTTTGGCGGAACGTAGCAGCAGTGAATGCAAATATAAACCTGAAATAAATATTTTTCTGTGTCCCGGAACGCAGTTTTAAGATCACTTGAGGTGAAGAATTAGTTATTTAGAATTCAAACATGTGGCTTGTGTATTAAGATATTAGGTATTTATAGTTTGACAGCAACCTTGTCAGAGGTGAACAGCTCCGCCTCTGCGGACGCTGGTGCTCACAGTGCCGCGTTACCTCGGCCTGTCCTGATGAAATTATCCGCTGGCTCAGATGCTTGGTGTGATCGATGGATTTGTTGTTGACGCGTTATTTAGTTTTTAATGTAAACGTTTTGACCTGACAGTTAGAACGTTTGTATATTGTTAATGTTTAACAATTTACACTTTAACTTTGAATTATATATATATATATATATATATATATATATATATATATACATATATGTGTATATATACAATATGCCATGTGACCATTTAATTCACACATTGAGTGTCGACTTGTATTATTGTTTAATTACTAAACTTATTAGCTAATTAACCCTTGTGCGTCGTTATGGATATTTTTGTCCATTTGGGTCATCCTTTTGGCTGTTTTAATGCATATTGCACATTTTTTTGTAAGAAAGTCCCTCTCTCTCTTGACAGATTTTGCAACTCAAATTTAAATTTTTCAAATAGATCAATACAACACTGTGGAAACAGTGATTTAGTAATTAGAGTACAAAAATGTCCACTTTAATTATCTGTTATAAAAACGTTACAGATTCATATTTTATGTCCTTCAGACAATAGTAAATTAAACTGACGCCTGGGGGTTAAAATGTCCCTTCACATCAATGTTTCTATAAAATACAGTACATGATCAAATTAATAAACAAAGGCTATAAAATCTGTGTTATCCGATTCGCCCACTTCCTGCAACAGCGCGAGTGAAATTACGGAAGTAACCACATGTCGGTTTTGACTTGCAACTTCTCAGCATCTTTGGCAACTTCTTAGCATGTTTCCGCACAAACCGTTGTCACGTAATTACAGTAATGCAAAACGTGCTTGCGCAGACATGTCGTCTGCGATAAGCTTGGTGTTAAAGGGTTAAACATACAGTGTGGAGCTGATGGACTTTATCAGCATTATAGTGTGAACTAATTTGACAATCTGAGAGACATTTGATTATGTTTAAAAGTTACACCCTACAATTTATTGACTTGATTGATGATTTTTACCATTTTATTGTGCAGGCCCTTTTATACAGATGCCATTTGGACGTGCAGGATAAAGCACACATGCATGTAACAGATCACAATATTTGTAGCTGTGTTCAATTCATGTGAGTCAGGACAGTGTGGTGGTGAACCAGCGCACACCCTGAAACTGAGCAGTCTAAATGAAACGTGGTTAACATTGTTGTCGTTGTTTTTACACCTGTGTTTTTTTTTTCAATGTGATTTGCCAAACGGCTGTCTCTGCAGAGTGCACATTGACATAAGCCACAGAGCTCACTCCGAAGAATATTTGGGTTGAGTTTGTTTTACTTAACAAACACACACAGAAGCACCATTTTGGGTTTAATCATTGAAAGAGAAGAGGCCATGTGTGAATTCAGAAGGCCGTTTGTCTGCTCTCGGGGGCAGCCTACTTTTAGTATTACTCATCAAACAAAGTTTGTTTGTGTCCAAATAGAGGGTTGTTGGTGTGCTGAACACTGACACACTGTGGCTGCTCTAGGCAGACTAAAATCTCAGAGAATGTGGAGGGTGCCATGCCATGCTTAAACAAAATATGTGCCTTGGCAAAGTGTATTAAGATAAGATAAGATAGTCCTTTATTTGTGCCGCAGCGGGGAAATTTACACTGCGGGACTGTACATAATCAAATAAATAAATGTATATAATCAAATAAATTAATGAAAGGCAGAGACAGGTCATTGTTTTGAAGTTCAAACTCAACTCAAATTTGTTGTGGCAATAAATACCAGTTGGCCTGGTTCATTCATTTTGAATAACCTGGATTTCAAATAATCATCTCATCAATGAAGATGAGATATATTAATAGAAGATACTCTCATTTCCTATGTTTCTGCTCATTCCATTTGCATGACAGAAAAAAGTAATTTGTTAGTCCAAATAGAATTAGACTTTTAAAATGCAAACATGTTTCACCAACTGGACTGACATGGAGACCAATTTTAAGCTCAGCATCAGCATCACCATTTGCATATTTTTAAGTTAATGGATGGCAGAATTAAAATTCTGGCAAATTCTGTATGCTGTTCTGTGGGCTAACAGCATAGAGTTGATTTATTTAATTTCATTCACAAATAAAAAAAACACTCAAATACAATTGACATACAAACACAACATTGTCCAAGTCTGCCCCTTTATCCCAGTGAATCAATTTACATAGTATATAGACAAAAAGTCTGTTAAGTCTCTCTCTCTCTCTCTCTCTCGACAAATTTTGCAACTCAAATTTCAATTTTTCAAATACATAGATTAACCATACTCTTAAGTCATTAGAGTACAAGAATGTCCACTTTCATTAGCTGTTATAAAAGCGTTACGGATTCATATTTTATGTCCTTAAGATGATAGTAAATTAAATTGATGCCTGGGGTTAAACTGGCGTGAAGGGACACTTCACATCAATGTTTCTATAAAATACAATACCTAGCTGTACATAATCAAATAAATAAATAAACAAAGCTATACAATCTGTGTTATGCTATACAATGGAGGAAATTCCATGATGCTACAACTGCAAAAGAAACCCTTGCCTGAT
The DNA here is from genome assembly GCF_019176455.1 of Solea senegalensis. NCBI lineage: Eukaryota > Metazoa > Chordata > Actinopteri > Pleuronectiformes > Soleidae > Solea > Solea senegalensis. The sequence continues at coordinate 24,570 of NW_025320959.1, read as the reverse complement.
ACTTAAGCAGGCATTACGCAATGCTCATTTCACAAGCTCTTTGTGAGTTTGCGTGCATTTACTGTGTTCAGGTCTATGTGGTGATTTAACAAGCTCTGAAGAACTAAAATGACTTTTAAATCGCCAAACAACAAAAAGACACCAAAAAGAAATGTGTCATAAAACATATTAGAAATTCAGAACATTAGATTGTCGATTCAGTTGTATGTGTGGAAATCTGGTAATTACTGGACAGTCATTGATTTTCTAATGTTTATTTTATCCTCTGGACGGAGATAACCTTCAACAGACCTGAACCATTTTTCAACTGCTGCTGCTTTGTGTTTACATACATGTGTACAGAACGTTTGGGAAGAAGATGATGAGTCAGTGGGGAACTGAAGGAGGGAGGTGAGAGGATAAAAGGAGCAAGCTGTGGAGCAACCATCTACATTGACAGCCGCACAGGATCAGGAAGGATGATGGGTGGGACTCCGCTGTGGCTGCTGGCCTCTCTGGCCTTTGCCTCTGTGACTTCTCTGGTTGACGGCTCTCCACTGTGAGTAGATCGGCCTCACCTTTATCCTGCCTGAGCTTAATTTGACTCATTGAATGCGTTCAATGTGCAGTCTGTCTGATTATAGTGTAATTGGAACAACAGCCACATTAGGTATTCCCCATTTAAAATAACGGATTCAGCTCCATTTAACTTGTATTATACTCACAAATAGCTGTTTTCTAGTATGCAGTTTGTGCCACATAAGACAATGTAATCTGGTCTTGATGAAATGATGCCAGTATGTTTGTCAAACGATTGTCCTGCGTTTGCACAGTGATGTTACAACAGACGAGGATCCGTGATGAACTGATGTACAGATCTCGGTGTACTGAGTGTTGAATCAAGAAAATCCATAGATGACATAAGTCCATAGACTGATAGACTGACTGAGCAAGAAGCAGCAAATCAGCAAATAAATCTTTTTTCTTGTTAATTGAATGTATTTAAACTCAAACACAGACTAAGATTTATTCATTTATTCATTTATTCGTTTATTTATTTAACCAGGTATAAGAACCATTGAAATTGAGATCTCATTTACAAGGGTGACCTGGCCAAGATGTCAGTTATATATATATATATATATGAATATCACAAACACAAGAAACGGATTACAATAAATTAAAAATAAAACAGTGATTTAAAAGTGAAAACTAGTTGACAGTTAAAGAGCAGGAGTTTTTAAGAACAATTTTAAGAACACAGGCACTTAAAATGGAGCGAAAGGCTTCGCATGAAATTAGTTTTGTCATTTTCAATTCAGATTAGAGAGTAATCCAAGCAGAGGGGGCAGCAAAACTGAACGCTCTTTTCCCCAGATCATTCTGAACATGAGAAACAGTCAAATGAAAGATGTCTCTGGAGCGTAAGGTGTAGTGGCTTGTTCTTCACAGAAATACACATAAATAGGAGGGAACTGAAGCAAGAAGAGCCTTTTAAATCAGAGTCAGCAAGTGTGTTGATCTGCGTACACTCAACAAAGGCCAGCCAGATCTAAGATATAGTTTTTCAGTGGTGTGTGAGGTGACTACAACCAGTTATGAAACACAAGGCACAGTGATAAGAATCCAAAGACTGGAGACATTTGGCTGAAGCACTCCAATACAGGACGTTGCTATAATCAATCGAAAGGAGGGTTGCTGATACAAGAAGCTTCTGAGGTCTGAGGGAGAAGCAAGATTTATTTTGATCATAGAAGTCAAGCTTCACTCTGAGAAACTAAAAATGCCTGTGAAATTGAATGAGAGCAGCAATATATTATGGTGTCATCAGCATAAAAATAATATAACTTGACAAATTGTCATATAGACTGTTGATGTAAATGGAGAATAAATGGGTCCAGAGGAACCAGCCACTGGAATACACTGCGTTCTTTTAGACAGATCATCAGCAAACCAAGTGATTGCTTGATAAAAATAAAAGCATAATTCATGGTGCAGTCTGACAAGAGTATTTTATTTCCTGGTCTCTATAGGAAGGTGATGTCTGCCCCAAACATGTTGCGTGTAGGAACAACAGAGAACATCTTTGTGGAGTGTCAAGACTGTACAGGGGGAGACATACAGGTTCACATCAAGGTGATGAACCATCCAACCAAGCTCATAACGCTGAAGACCACAAGTGTGACCCTTAACACTGGAAATCAATTCCAGGCACTTGGACAAATAAAGGTAAATGAAACAATATTCATTCATTTCCAATAATGAGTGTAGTTGGGAGATCTACAGTGTAGTGTAACGTTATTGTTCTCATTATTACAATGAGAATACAATATTAAATTATTATTGAATAAAAATAGCTTTCTGGACTATTTCAAGATGACAATGTCATGATTGTTTGAGTTTAAATTGTTCAGATAGAATGAGACATTATTTTCACACATGTATTAGCCACTACATAGTCCAGACCATTCTGACTTGACACAGTAGTCCAACTCTCCCTTCATAAATACAAAAAATTAATGCCTCTGGATTGATATAAATGTTGTGACATTATATTGGCTTGTCAATATGAGGTGGCCGTTTGCAAAATTTGCCATTTTGCTGCTGTAAAAAGTGAATTACCTCGGTGTTGGATCACTAAGGTCTAATCATATACACCTGTCCTGCTCCTCATTACTGATTCCTCTGCTGCCTTCAGATCCCCGCTGAAGGGTTTAACAGGGATCCCACCGTGAAGCAGTATGTCTACCTGCAAGCTCAGTTTCCTGACCGCCTGCTGGAGAAAGTCGTCCTTGTGTCCTTCCAGTCCGGCTACATCTTCATCCAGACTGACAAGAGCCTCTACACCCCCAGCAGTAAAGGTGCGTTCAGTACAACATCGGTGCTAAACAACACACACACATATCTGTGACAGTAGTCCACATATGATAGTACATCAGAACACACTGTGTATCACGGTGTGGATTTATTCATGTCAATTTCTAACACTCTGCATTTTTAAAGGGAATCAGTCTAATCAGCCTCTTTCTCTTCCTGTCAGTTCTTTACAGGATGTTTGCAGTGACACCTCGCATGGAGCCCGTGGAGAGGGATGAAAACAATCTTAAGGATTCTTCCATTGACATTGAGATTATGGTATTGCATTTAACTACAATGAGAATACAGAATCATTTTACTCTTCAGCTTCACAACAGTGTGTCAAGCCTCTTTGGCAAAATAGCCAAGTGACAATCATTGAACTGACAACCAAGGATGATCATTTGTTCCAAGTCTTGTTTGTGCCACAATTTTACTGCACTCATTTGTAAAGATGTCTGGGTCACTGTTAATGGTTCCATTTCGGTTCCATTTTCCAGTTTTTTTGTGTTGTGTTTTCTTTTTTTTAGACTCCTGAAGGAATCACTTTACCTGTTGATTCAGTCTCTCCAAAATCAGGAATCCATGCTGGTGATTTCCAACTTGGTGAAGTTGTCAGGTTAGTTTTATTTTGTTTTAATATTTATAAATTTGATCAGAAGATATTTACCACTCTTATAACATCTCATAAAAATGTTATAAGATCCAGGGGATAATTAGCATAGCTTCACATGGACATTGGTAACGAGGGGAAACAGCCTGACACTGTTGGCTGTTGCCAAGAGACATAAAATAGGCTAGTCCAGCACATTGTCCAGTAAAAACTATCCACTGATCTTTATCATAAACAGAAAGATACACAATCTTAACTAACCTGTGTGATATAGCTATATTAATATTATAATTTATCTTTAGTTAGTATTGTTAGAAATGTAGTCTAAAGACAAATGTTGGTTTAAATTTGGAGACACACACAACATGACAAAACAGTGAGACTCCTGAATACTTAGCCTGTGTGTGTGTGTGCGCGCGCGCAGTCCTGGAGTCTGGAAAGTGGTGGCCAAATTCCACAAGAACCCACAGCAGAGCTACACTGCAGAGTTTGAGGTCAAGGAATATGGTGCGTCCCTTTTACCTGAAGTTTACCTTTTAACTTATGATGTAAGTATTTATTCACTTTCTGGTGTTGGACACATAAGTTTAATTTATATTTCCAGTGCTGCCGAGTTTTGAGGTGAAGTTGATGCCTGAGAGCTCCTTCTTCTATAAGGACAGTCCAGAGCTCAATGTCAACATCAAAGCTACGTACGTATGGTTTTTTGTTTTTGTGGCTTTCAGAACTGGAATCATTAAAGGCTGAGTGGAAGAGAAAATAAATGATGTCATTAAGAGGTTGTGTTGCTGTTTTTGTCTGGCTTCCATTGAAACTGTTTCTTGTGGCTTCAGGTATCTGTTTGGTGAAGAGGTAACTGGCACAGCATACGTGGTATTTGGGGTTATGCTCGAGGGTCACAAGAGGAGCTTTCCAAACGCTCTTCAGAGAGTAGCGGTGAGGACATGCTTGCATTTTTTAGTCAGATTACCAGTTGTCATTGTTTTGTTTTGTGAGACACAATCAGCGAGAAGAAAACTATTTAGGATTTCCATTTTTACAGTTGCCTGTTGTCACCACCAGTTAAATTATTTATGTTTTTATGATGATCCAAATAAATCAAAGTTGATGTAAGTGTTACATATTTTGTAGCTTACCTCTAAATGTCCACTTTTTCTCTATGTTGCATTAGATTGAAAATGGTGCTGGAGTGGCCAAACTGAAGAGGGAACACATCACACAGACCTTCCAGAATATCGACCAGCTTGTGGGGAGTTCCATATTTGTAGCAGTCAGTGTGCTGACAGAGAGTGGTAAGAAAAACAGTCTGTGTCACATGATCATGTTGGATTTTAATTTCATTGATGATCAATAATAAAATTTCAAACACCTTCTGTTAAAGTGTTAGTGTGTGTGTTTCTACATCAATTCAACAGGTAGTGAAATGGTGGAGGCAGAGGTGAGAGGCATCCAGATTGTTACATCCCCCTACACCATTCACTTCAAGAGAACGCCCAAATATTTCAAACCAGGAATGTCCTTCGATGTTTCGGTAATGCATTTACTCATAATTTACAATTATAATATATAATAATATAATTCTAATTGCTGAATAATTTGACAGTTCAGTTCAATATATTCTTATTGTTTGGCTGTTTGTTTCTTTCATGGCAGATTGAAGTTGTGAATCCAGATGAAACTCCAGCTCAAGGTGTTGCTGTGGTGGTGAATCCAGGTGAAGTGAAGGGTTTGACTGCAGCTAATGGCCTTGCAAAGCTTACCATCAATACAGAGGCAAGAGCACCAGATCTGAGAATCACTGTAAGTTTTTTTTCGTTTCCAGTTATACTTTGTTTTTAATGGAAGCTTGATATCTACTTGCAATATTTAAAATAGAGTGGCACCATGGCCAAATTCTGCAGCGTCATTTACTTCTGATTAACATAATACTGTCTAGATGGACTACCATTTACAGATTAGAGAAACTGTTCCAAAAGTATTCCTCACATTTTTACTAATATAGTCATTGAACGGTCACACGGTTGGTGTAGCAGCAAGAGCCCTCGCGTTCGAGCCCCAGTTGGAACAGGGACCAAGTTTGCGTGTTCTCACAGTGTGTGCGTGGGTATTCTCCGGGTTCTCCGGTTTCCTCCCACAATCCAAAAACATGCAATATGGGGATTAGGTAAATTGGACACTCAAAATTGACCGTAGTTTTGAGAGTGAATGGATGAATAGTTGTTTTTCTCTTTTTGTGGCCTTGGACTGGCGAACTGTCCAGGGTGTGACCCCGCCTATCGCCCTATGTCAGCTGAGATTGGCACAGCGCCCCCGTGACCCTCCTGTGGAGGATAAAGCGGTAGAAGATGGATGGACGGATGGATGGACATCAAGATTCTTGTTATTGATCGCGCACACATTGGCAGGAATACCATTGACATTCAACCACAAAACCCAAAACAGCAAAACAAAATATTAGCATCACAACATCTCCCACCCTAAGTTTCCTCCACGAGCGGTCAGAACAAAGGCACTCCATTGTCAATCACTGCATAGCAACTGTAACACCCACAGAAACAATCCCCAGCAGTGTTGTGCTTTCCATTAGATTCCAATTCCTAATCATGACTTTAACATACATTAACCATATTTGACATTAAACTTTTTTTGAAAAATGCTGCATACTCTACCTTTAACTAAGCAAGATATTGTCTTAAAAACCTTTCAGTTTAGTCAGTAATTCACTATCGATACGACTGGATAGAACAGTACAGGTCTATGACCTTTTGTATTTCTTTACATTGCTGTGTTTGTAAACCTGTGTGTCTCTGATTTTAGGCAAAAACCAGTGATCCTCGTATTTTAGCGGAAAGACAAGCATCAGCCACCATGGTAGCTCTTCCATATAAAACTAAAAGCAACAGCTACATCCACATAGGTAAATAAAATCCTGAAATACTGTAACTTCAAATGGTAAAACACATTAATAATGGCAGAGTACCATGAAATCTTTTCATTGTGCAGAACTCATCACAAAATTGTTTTTCACAGGTGTGGATACAGCAGAGCTTGAGTTAGGAGACAATCTGAAGTTCAACCTCAACTTGAACAGGCAGTCAAATCAAGACACTGATATCACATACCTGGTGAGCCACATGCTATGACCTACTGATCGTTCTGTATCAGCATGTTTGGGTCCATGTTGATGTTTTAATCTGTGTCCCCAGATCCTGAGCAGAGGTCAGTTGATCCAACATGGCCGTTACAGGACAAAAGGACAAGTACTGATTTCCCTGATCGTTCCCATCATCAAAGACATGCTGCCATCATTCCGCATCATAGCCTACTACCATCCAAATGACAATGAAGTGGTATCAGACTCTGTCTGGGTGGATGTCAAGGACTCCTGCATGGGCTCAGTGAGACACACAATATTGATATAGTGGAGTTAAACTAAGTAAATTAATAGAATACAATATTTATAATGTTTATAATGTGTAATAATGATATTGTCATTGTAATAATAATAATAATAATAATAATAATAATAATAGTGTGTGTGTGTGTGTGTGTGTGTTCTGCTTTAACAAACACAAAATGTTCTCTTTTCTTTACAATCAGCTGAAGTTAGAATCATCGAGACCTGCTGCATCCTATGAGCCTCGAAGGATGTTTGGTCTGAAGGTTACTGGAGATCCAGGAGCTGCAGTTGGACTGGTGGCAGTTGACAAAGGAGTCTATGTCCTGAATAACAAGCACCGCCTCACCCAGAAAAAGGCATTTTTTTTTCATACATTTTCGTCTTTGAATATATTTGAAAGGTGTACAACATAAAAAGTGTTGTAAAAAAAAAAGAGATAATTTTTAAGTATATGTTTTGTCCAGATTGATACATTATACGACAAACTATATGTAAGTGTGTTATTGTTTATATTTTTCTGTCAGTCTTGTGTATTTCTGTGTGAAAATGTCTTCCACTCTGTTCAGGTGTGGGACATTGTGGAGAAATATGACACAGGCTGCACCCCTGGTGGAGGAAAGGATGGTATGAATGTGTTCTACGATGCTGGGCTGTTGTTTGAGTCCAGCACAGCTTCTGGAACTCCTTACAGACAAGGTGACACTGTTTTACTCTCAGATCTTTTGGTTTCTCCTTTTTCTCATTTAACGATAGGCAAAATTGTCTTGGAAAATAATTTGGTGCAGAAGTTTTGGGGGCCTCATTTGAGATTGACTGTCAAGTAGCCAGTGTGCCCCCTACTGAAATAGAATGAGAGGCACTGTTTCTTAAATATAGACTTCTTCTTCTCACCACCTTTGTGTTGAGCTGACAACAGTTTTCTTGAACTACTAAAAAGATTATTTGACATTTGTATTTTGGGGAGACAAAGAGCTTTAATATAAAGTTGAAACTGTTCAGTAAATAAGGCATGAAATTGAATATTTTGAATATTTATCTGTAGCTTGTAAAAGACGAGCGTAGTCTGACCTTGTTTTGTCTGTGTTGCATTTTCAGAACTAAAATGTCCGGCCCCCAGCAAAAGGAGAAGAAGAAACACTATTATGGACGTCACAACCAGCTTAAGTAAGAACCACAGCTCTAAATCATCAGTGATTTAATGTGCAGTCACATTAGGTATTTTATTGTCTGTAGTTTGACATTTTGACTGACTTTTAAGTTTATCCTTATTCAAAACTTATCATTCTGGGTAGAAAGAAATTCTTTGTCACCATTCATCCTATAACCTCTGTTTCTCTCCTCCACAACTGTCTTGCTTTCTAGTAAGTCAGTATAAAACTGATCTTCAACGTGAGTGTTGTCTTGAGGGCATGAGGGAAACCAAGCTTAGATACACCTGTGAGAGGCGCAGTGAGTACATCACTGATGGTGCCGAATGTGTTCAGGCCTTCGTGCACTGTTGCAATGAGATGACACACCAGCGAGCTGAGAATAAAGAGGACCAACTCCTAAATGCTCGCAGTAAGAGATGGGTGACAAGGAAGGGAAGATATCCATGATTGAAACAAAACAAATATTAAACCTTTTTAATGTCTCTCTAGGTGAGGTTGAAGATGACAGTTACATGGACAGCAATGAGATAGTGTCTCGCACTCAGTTCCCTGAAAGTTGGCTGTGGACAGACATCAATCTGCCCTCTTGCAACAAACCCAGCTGGTGAGGCAACACACACACAGACATACACACAGATATCCACACTCATGACACCACTAATATCCTAACAATTGTCTTTGTTTCAGTGCATTCGACAAAAACGTTCCTTTACCAGACTCAATCACAACCTGGCAGTTCACTGGCATTAGTCTGTCAACAACCCATGGTGAGCACTCAGTGAATATCTGTTGTTTCACTTGTTTCCATAGACTTTATATCAACATGGACATAGTCTAGAGATTTGTGAATTGGACCAACACCATGACAGTTTTTGCAAATGGACATTCATCAGCTGCTACCAGGCACCTATTGGTCGATACCAGCTGTCAATTACACAGGTGTCCACTCATATGTGACATAGCTTTTATATCAATTTTACTCTAAATGGGAACATAATCAATTTTGACATGATATTCTATTGCAGCAGACCTTAAAGTAGCCACTGAGACCATTAATCCTTGTTTACTGTCATAATAAATATAATAATCAATATAAGTGAGTGTAGGATAATTTCCCATAGACTTCTAGTGAAGTTTATTTCTTTTTGCAGCTATCAGATTTGTCCCTGTTGGCTTACTGCTACTTCCATCTTACTTCCCAGGCTTCACTTTTCAAATTAGCAAGACCATGTCCATTTGTATATACAATCTATGATTGTACCTGACTATTGTGAAATCTCTTTCACTTACTTCTCCTCCTCTTCTTGAAGGAATCTGTGTCAGTGAACCGTTAGAAGTGATTGTCAGGAAGGACTTCTTCATTGACCTTAGACTGCCCTACTCTGCTGTCCGTGGAGAGCAGCTAGAAATTAAGGCAATCCTCCACAACTACACCCCCGATCTTATCACTGTAAGTCAAAAGGGAAAAAGAAAGGTTTTTATTTGACTGGTTCTTCTCTATAGCCTCGAATAACAATGCATTAATGCATTAATTATAAAAACTGTGTATCTAGTAAATTTAAATGTCTGTTACAATCAAAGCACTGTCAAATAAGCTCACACAATATCATATGTTTCATATCAGACTCGCACACAGTAAGTGAAGTGAATTATTTTGCTCAGAAAACCCGGTCATTCAGCTTTGACGGGAAACGTGCTTTTTGCCCCCACTTGACCCTGCAACACCAGTGTACACACAAGTGCACCCTCAGTCTGGTCTGATAGTATGTCTTGACAAAAAAATTCCCCATAAAAATAAAGGACACAGCATACATATGTTACTACAAAGAACGACCAAATGCAGAATAATAACGGCAACAACAAAAACCAAACATTACACACTACAGCTTTAAATTAGCTGTGGATTGTTATGTGTTATTTGATTGATATTTACTTTATTGATGATGACTAATGGAACCTGAAAGTAAAGGAAATATCTGTAAATGTGAACACTGTATTTCATTTGCAGCTGATTCACTTTGTGGTGTCTTGTCATCTGTGTTCATACTGTATGCTCGTAACCTTATTCTCCTCTCTCCATCTCAAGGTGCGTGTGGATCTGTCTGAGACGGATGATGTGTGCAGTGCAGCATCTAAACGTAGACGATATCGCCAGGATGTCAAAGTCGGGCCTCTGACTACACGATCAGTACCCTTCATCATTATACCCATGAAGGACGGACAATTCGACATTGAGGTCAAAGCAGCTGTGAAGGACTCGTCGCTCAATGATGGAATCATGAAGATGCTGCGGGTGGTGGTAAGAGAAACAGACGCCATATTCAAACGACAACAGTGTCAAGATGTTCTTTAACATTAGATGACAACAGATATGTTGAGTATGTACACATGTGTAAGAGTCAAGGTCATATTTAACATCTCTACATACAACAGCAAAATAATTTGTTTATTTATGTTCTCAAGAAGGAGCCACACGTTAGAGGTTAGTGCTGTTGCCTTGTGGCAAAAAGGCTCAGGTTCAAACAAGGGCTTTCCTACATGGAGTTATCATCATGTTGTCCGTGTGCGTGGGTTTTAGAATATGGTCTATATCGCCGGGCAAATAACACACAACAACCAGCTATTTGTCTACAGGCTTCCTTCACAAAATCCACACATGATGATACACATTGTTGTTTTCTAATCTGATGCCTCAGCTGTTTGTATAACTACTGACAACAGAGATGTATTTGGGTTAAAATATATCTTTTTTTAATGTTAAGAGAAATCATGAAACATTGTATGTCTACAAATATGGAGCTGTATATCACAAAGTCCACAGTGAAAGACAAAAGGCTTGTGTCCTCAGTATGTACACTGCTTTATGCTAACAGTCCTATCATGCAGAGCTTATTTACACATTGTCTAAAATGCAAACGCTGTCCACATCGAGCTGTCAGTGACACAAAACAACAATGATGCTCACTGTAAAATGGGTTCAAAGGTGATTGCCTATCGTTAGTCGACAGCAAACCGTCTTCTCTTTTAGTTCAAATGTAGACACTATAAGCAGTTGAAGAACTGTCAATGAGAAAATGAATTAATAAAGATATTTTATGAATATTTTAGTTCTGAAATACACCGACTAGTGCTACTTGAACATATCATCAGTGATGAACCCGGGGTCATAGGGTGTTTTGGGTCTTTGATCATTTGTTAAAAGTGCTGGTGGCAGTGGCCAAACCAATTCACTGTACCACTGTTATGTCTAACACCAGTACATCAGTTTGACATGTTTTTTTAAACGTTTGATGACACATAATGGTAATTTTGCATTTCATTGCACCTTATAGTAACCGGCCACATTGCTATAGACCAACATATACAGAGAAGAACAAACTTAAAACATTAGACGTGATTATAATGTTTGTGTTGTTGTTTTTCCAGCCTGAAGGTGTACTAATTAAGTCTCCACAGACTATAATTCTAGACCCCTCACACAAAGGTGCCGGTGAGTTCATTCATTGAATGCCTCCACTTTATAGTCATTTTATGTTGTGATTGACTTAAAATGACTCCCCCACCCCCCAAACTTTACGTTTCTTTCTCCAGGAGGTAAACAAGAAGAAATCCTCAATAGTGGAATTCCAAAGAAAGACTGGGTTCCTAACACACCTACAAGCACACAGATCTCTGTGACAGGTGGGATATCACATTCTGCATTTTAAACGTTACAGACTTACACAGTTAAATCAATGTGCTTTGTTTTTTAATACAGTATGATGACATTGTCGTTTTTTTGCTTGTGTCTTCATGTTGATTGATAATGTTTTGATTTGTCTGGTTATGCATGTGCAGGGAGTGAAGTTGGTCCATTGGTGGAAAACGTCATTAGTGGGAAATTGATGGGTTCATTGATCCGGCAGCCACACGGCTGCGGAGAGCAGAACATGATCTACATGACTCTACCTGTCATCGCAACCATGTATTTGGACAAAACTAACCAGTGGGAAACTGTGGGCTTACAGAAACGAAATGAAGCCCTCCAGCATATCAAGACTGGTGAGATCACAAAGATGTTTATTTTATTCCTCTCCGTGGCAGAAATTGTGTCAAAACAAACAGTGTGGTATGGATAACAAACTACTCCTGTACAGAGCTACAATAATGACATGGAAATGAATGTGTTAATGTGTCACAGAGACACATACTCAAACATTTTCTGCACAACAAAATAAAACTGACATACTGACATAAAAAAACATTCACAGATTTGCAGGGCTCCTTCGATGAAGAAGTCAGTTGAACAGGACTACTCAAACTAACCTACATGTATGATGCATGGACTGAATGGCACTTGGTAAAAAAATATTGTGTTTTGTGTGTCCAGGCTACAAGAATGAGCTTGCCTTCCGACAAAAAGATGGATCTTTTGCAGCATGGCCCAAGACCCAAGGCAGCTCCTGGTGAGGCATTCAAACATAAATGAGCTCATATGTAAATGTTTCCCTATCCTCGTCTATCTCTGACAGTCTGAGGGTGGATGTATTTTTCATGTGTTTAATGTAACTTAACAATCACCCCCTCTCTTTTCTCTCAAAGGCTCACAGCTTATGTTGTCAAGGTGTTTGCCATGTCCTCCAACCTGGTGGAAATGCAGAAGAATGTGATCTGTGACGCTGTCAAGTTTCTGATTCTCAATGCACAGCAACCTGATGGCATGTTCAGAGAAACCGGGAAGGTTATCCATGGAGAGATGATTGTGTGTGAACTCATTCCAGTGACATCATCAATGACAAAAAGCTCATTGGGATGAAAACAAAATATGTCACAAAAACATTTTCTGTGTGCATGTGTGCAGGGTGATGTGAAAGGCTCGGATACAGATGCCTCCATGACGGCGTTCTGCCTCATCGCCATGCAGGAGTCACGCCAGCTATGTGCTGACACAGTTGGTGTGAGTACCTCACTTGCATGCATTGTATTGCACCACTATTATAACGTTACATACTCACTCCACGTAAGTGATGGACAAAGCAGAGTTCTGTGAGGCACTGATTAGTTTTTCATATCAAGAAATAAATTAAAGCTTGAATGACCCCGCTGTTTAATTTTCTGGTGGTTCAGTTTTGATTAGGCAGATAAATTACAGAATGGTCAGTCGTGTGTTTTTTGTATTAGCTGTTAGCTATATAGCTGTGTGTAGAGAATTTGTTTGTTTATTTTTTGGAGATGATTTTGTTTGCATCATATCAGTTTTGATTATCACTATTTATTGGTACTTGTGCAGTGTCCGTTCAATATGTGGCTGTTTTTTTTTTTGTCTATTTATGTGTTTGTTATTAACATAGAGATGAAGGAATATACACTGGGGCTTTGCTCTGTGTCTGTATGTGTGGTTTATTGACATATCTGTGGTATTGCTACTGATATTTCAAGCATTTCTCAAAGTCGGCACTGCACAAACTGGTGGTTGTACTAAGTCACTTGTCAAGTCTGAAGCCTGACAAGTGACAGACAGACAGTTTCTTACATTTATAGATACCTTTTCTTTAGTTATTTTTGTTTAATATAGGTCTAGCCTGGATTGGACATTAAGTTTCCTTTTCCTGCTTTAGATATATGTTCTTAGTTCGTCCATCATGGTTGATGATGACCCTGGCATGTCTCAGTTTTGTGGGTTTTGGTGGGTGCACAGGTGACTATGAAGGCCAATCCAAGCCCGAAATACTCTTTGGCACACTGGACAGGTCAGAGAAACACAGCACACGACTGTCTCCTGCTCTCAATGACCAGGCGATGTTTTTCACTGAGGAGTGCTTGGATCTCTGCATCATTCATCTATGATGTTTTCTTGCGGTTTGGTAGTTGGAAAATTGTGTTGGTGATGAGAAGGTCAAACTCAGAGAATGTTTTCAGCAATAGAAGTCTGTTGCTGTTACATTTACCAACTCCATGTGCACCTATAATTCCATTCCATGACTGATGGTCACTTCCAACTAAGTCGCCAAGTCTCAGCAATTTGTCAGAGCTCGCTGTGGCAGCGATGATGGCTTCCAGGTCATCATATAACTTGGTTTTGACTTTGTCAGGTTTGTTCATGGTCGGGGCATAGGTGCTAATGATGGTGGCCTCCTTTTTACCCCCTTGAGCTTTAGGGTCATTAACTTGTCATTTATAGCTCTGTTCCCACAAGAACAGTGCGTCTCTCAGGTCTTTTTGCTCCAGCTGTGTCTATTAAAGTGCGCACATTCCAGGCACCAACAGTGAGTGGTATCACTTTGGTCCTTTTCTTATTTTTAATTTTTCCACTGCATGGGATGTCACCAACTGCGGTAGGATGGCCAGGATGTTTGGAAGCAAACAATTTTGAGGGCACCTTTTCTAACCCCCTCCTTGCTATAGAGGTCAGCAGTGTGATCCTGATATTGCTCCTCAGTCACTCAGGGTACTGCCGAATGAGCCGCCGATGTGCAGGTTTGCAGCTACAGCTTCCAGCATATCCGTGCCTGCTGCTTCGTCACTCGCCCATCGCCACAGGACTTGGTGACAGTTTTCATGCCATGACTTGTGCAGGGAACTTGGATTTAAGTGAGGTGAATTTGCACAGCGTCAACCTCACTCTCTCGACAGGCAGGAAGTCAGCAGTGACCTCAAGCTGCCTTAGGGGCTCCACTCCATTTTTGGTCTGGGTTTACTCCCATAGCCTTCCCTCCTCCCCGAGATACCCACAAGGCAGTGGGGCAGAGGTTGGCGGACACCAGGGTGTGTCCACATGCCAGTGGGCCTGCACCAAGATCACCTGCAGTTTAGCCTGAGACCGCAAGGTCCCAGTACCCCGTGTGTGGCCACGAGGAGGCACTGCAGGAGGCTTGGTGTTGGAGAGGCTGTGTACCGGCATTACATAATGCAAATGCATTTGTCTGTACCATGATAACAGAGAATTCATGGGTTAATGAATTCTCAAATAATTGACAAAATAATTGTGTCAATTATGTCACTTATGGTACTCATAAATCGCTTCTGAGTCACAGAGAAGATATGCTACAACATTCAGGTGTATAAGTGGATTACTGTTCTCTTATCCTCTCATCTTTAGCATTAGATACATCCTGTCACACTCATTTCTCCCATCATTTTTCCCTTTTTTACTTTCCTGATGTCCAGAGTCTGCCTGGAAGTATTGACAAAGCCGTGGAATACCTGAAGAGACGTTTGTCCAGCCTCACCAACCCATATGCTGTAGCCATGTCGTCATACGCCCTGGCCAACCAAAACCAACTGGACAAAGACATCCTCTTCAATTTTGCTTCCCCAGGTGCAGTTACAGTTTTCCAATACAAGAAAAAAACTAATAATACACATCAAGGAATAATTGTTACCATTAGATTAGCCTGACACATTTATATAGTGACACATTAATGTTAGGATTTTAGCCAAAGATATAAATATTGTAGGTTTCTGTCCCACTCACTGGGAATTCATTTTACAAGATTTTTTTTCAGAAATATTAACGTGTTTATACTAAAAACTGTTTTTTATAAAACTTCAGATATTATTCATAATATCTGAATTGGCCTTTAAAATCCTTCCTCAATTGAGCTCTCATGTCTGCAGGTCAGAATGTGAGATAAACTATTCTATATCAGATGACATTTGGCACAAGTTCTACCCCATAATAAAAGAAAGTAATTTTTCTTACAGAGTTGTCCCACTGGAATGTTCCCAAAGGACGTGTTTATACATTAGAGGCCACAGCTTATGCTCTTCTTGCTCTGGTCAAGGCCAAGGTGAGTCTTTGCGAGTTCATTACGGGTCCTGAAAAATATTTAATATTTCGCCATTTTTCACTAGAACTCCTTCCATATGTTTGAATTAGAGACTATCAGTGTCTAAAGCTATATTTACCCAAATATTTTCTCACTGATCTTTAATTCAGGCTCCACCTCTCATTTTTGTTTAACATGTGCTTTCTTGATTCGCTCTGGACAATACTTTATATGAATGAAACATTATTCTCTTTGCATACAACCCACCTTGAATCTTTATCATGAATTGCTCAGGAGAGAGTGGGCTGTTTAATACAGATTTAAATATCACAATGATGGTTTGGTTAATTTACTACTGCAGACCTTTATATGGTGTGCTTCAAACCTTTTCTCACCTTCTGTTAATAAAGGCCTTTGAAGATGCTAGACCTATTGTGAAATGGTTCAACAAACAGCAGCAGGATGGTGGAGGCTATGGCTCAACTCAGGTAACGGGACATCCCAACTTGACCTCTAGCTCTTTTGTTTCTACATAATTTATATATTTAACCTTGTTTTCTTCTTTTTCTGTCCAGGCTACTATAACAGTGTACCAGGCTGTAGCAGAATATTGGTCGAATGCTAAAGAACCAGAGTATGATCTGAACGTGGACATCCATTTGCCTGGCAGGGCCAAGCCAGATAAGATCAGCTTCAACAGGAACAACTACCACACGACCAGAACATCAAAAGTGAGCGTGCACACTCTGTCACACACTGTGTCAGTGGTTGTCATCAGTTTCTGATCATCTGGTTTCTTTTGTTATTATTTTGATCCTCACAGATCAATGATATAAACCAGGATGTTAAAGTGACTGCGACAGGAACTGGAGAAGCAACACTGAAGGTAAATAAAGCATGTTTCTGTTTTTCAATCATGTATTAATACATTCTATTAAACCCATGCAATATAAAAATGCACTTTGTTCCTGTGTTAACAGATGGTGTCACTGTATTATGCTCTGCCGACGGAAAAAGAGAGTGACTGTCAGAAGTTTAACTTGTCAGTGGAGCTTATTCCAGGTCATTTTATGCCCTCTGCTATTTGAAAATGATTCTGTGCCATGACAAAAGATGACATGCTCATCTGGTTTCTTGCTTTTCCAGAGAAAATGGATGAGAATGAGGCGATATACAAACTGAGAATAGAAGTCTTGTAAGTACGGCTAAGAAATGATGCTGGTTTAAAAGGTCCAGTGTAAGACTTTTACGAGGGCTTATTGCCAGAAGCTGAATATACTATCCATAAGTATATTTGTATCATCACTTTAAAATAAAAATGCATTTTTTGTATCCTTGGAATAAGCCTTTTATATGTACTTAAGGCAAAGGCCTTTCTTTACAGAATCCACCATCTTATGCAACTATGTTTCAACAACAGCCTGAATTGACTTCAGTTTCACATTTTGGAATGGGAGCTCGGTCCCCCACATAAAGCCAAAATATAACTATTAAAATGTCATTAATTCTTACACACTGGAACTTTATTACAGGACATTTTCTCACCAGCCCTGGTTGCTTTGTTACTTCATGTCTTTCTCACTATGATTGTGTACTCTTTAATCGAATGTGTCCATTTATTGCACAGATATAAGAACAAGGATCACGATGCAACTATGTCAATCTTGGATATTGGCTTACTAACTGGCTTCACTGTCAACAAAAATGACCTGGACTTGGTAAGATTTTTACACACTCACTTACAATTCAAAGGTCAATGAACATGAAAAAACATGATGTTCATGGCTTTGAAAGGTCTCTGACTCTATATGCTTGTTTCTAGTTGGCCCAAGGACGCGCCCGTACCATTGCAAAATATGAGATGAACACAGTTCTGTCAGAGAGAGGTTCATTGATCATCTACCTGGACAAGGTATAATAGAATAGAAAAATGTTCTCTCCTCCAGAATGGCAACGTTGGTTTTCACTTGATGAACAGAAACGGCCAAAAGAAGGAGTTGCCATTTTACTTCAAATTATAATTTTTTTAATTATAATCAGTCTTAATTGCAATCCAGGGTTTTAAAAGACATTTTTCAGTTTCATGTTTGGCGCGTTTATTTAAGGCTCACATTTGAGCTTTGTCCTGTTTTGAGAATCTCCCAGGATTTTATTTTATTTTATTTTATTACAGCAACAGCTTACACTGAGTAGTAAGAATTAGCAGGGGCTAATGTAGCTGCTAACTTAAATGAACACATTCAGTGTGGCTAAATGTCAGAGTGACTGAGCATCATGTGATGTGCATTGATTTTGGAAATATCACCCATGGGTTATTGTTTTTTAAAATTGAATCAGCACCCGAGTATTGTGATAAATATCAAACTGTGATAAAAGCATATTGTCCCAGACCTCTCAGACAACCTCACTTCTCATCTTTCCTTTACATTTCTCCACAGGTTTCTCACACACGATCAGAGGAGATCACTTTTAGGATCCACCAGACTCTGAAAGTGGGCGTCATGCAACCAGCGGCTGTATCTGTCTATGAATATTATGACCGTAAGCCTTAAAGACACTTGGATAGATCTGGATAGAGAGTACATAGACAGATTAGCAGTGTTAACAGTGTTGGATTGAATGCACATTTCATCAAGGGTGTCTTTATCATTGCAGAAACACAGTGTGTGAAATTCTATCATCCAGAGAGGAAAGCTGGGCAGCTGCTGAGGCTCTGTAGAAATGAAGAATGCACATGTGCTGAAGGTAAACACTATAGTGTCTCTCTGAAGATGCAGCTGAAAGTACTGAAGGAACTCATAATATCTACTAATATCATGCTTCATTAAAGAACTGATCATTTATCATTCTGCTGTTTACAACATCACCTCCTCATCCTCTAAATATTTACCCTCAGTAACACTAGACGTCGTCATGATCTCCACTTCCACTGTCACACTGATGATGTCCAGGTCTACATTCCTATTAAATCAGTCACCTCTGCCACCCACACGAGCAACAACTGCCTCACTGAAATAAAATATGGATGCAGTCACACTTCTATTAACTTCTACTAGCTGCAATAAATCTGAAATAATTATCATTGGCTGTAAATTCCTCACCTGTTCCACAAAATGTATTATTATTGTTCATATCATTAACATCAGTAGTTAAGTATTGCACCTCTATAAATCTGGTAATCCCCAAAACCAATTCATGATAAAAAATATAGGTATGGTTGAGGAATGTGTTTCCCACAACCTGCACTACACTGGTTACAATGGTAACGTCTGTATTTCCAGCACCTTCCTAATCTCGATGACCTTTATATTACAGTTTTGCCATTCACACAGTCATACAGTGCATCCACAGTATGTGCAGCATTTGTTTCTTGTCCAGAGACACATTAGCATGTAGACTTACTGTTATTGTTTGTATCTTTACTGTGCGTCTGCTGTTTATTTCCAGAGAACTGCAGCATGCAGAAGAAGGGTAAAATCAGCAATGATTTACGCACAGCTAAACCCTGTGAGAGTACACCTACCAGCAAAATAGATTTTGGTAAGACTCAGTGTGAATGATCTGCATTATTTTTTTAACTATAAATGAACAGAATGTTTGTATAAGAAGAGGTTCATAAGTAAGAAAATCATCTGCCACTTATCTGTCCTCAGTTTACAAAGTGAGAGTGGAAGACTTCACAGATGGTTTGTCCACTGATATTTACACAATGCGGATAATGGAAGTGATCAAAGAAGGTGAGTGTGAACTGCCTAAAATGTATCACATTATACATTTTAAATCCCCTCATCTTATTCTTGGCTACAACGTAAAGCCATTTTCATAAAATGTCCAATTTTTCCTTTTGAGAAAACGGTAAAATAACAATCATGTTTTACAACAATGCTTAAGATGTGTGTTTAATCCAGAATTCTCTGCTTATTTTGAAAATCAGGAAATTATGACGTTGGTCCCCAGGGTAAACTACGTGCATTCCTCAGTTACCCTCACTGCAGGGAGGCTTTAGATCTGGGTAAAGGGAAAACGTATCTCATCATGGGCACATCAAAGGATATTCACAAGGACCAATCGTAAGTGTTTGTGTGATAAATGTGTTCTTTATACTCCTGTTCTATCAATGAGTGTCATACTAAACAAACTGTGGTGGTTAGATCTTGTGTCACCCGGCAACATTATCATGCTGCACCCCGGAAATGATTTGTTTTATGTCAAGACATCATGTGAGTTCATGATACTTCTTCTCTCCCCACAGGTATCAGTATGTGCTCGGTGAGAGAACCTGGATCGAGTACTGGCCCACAGACGCAGAGTGTCAAAAGGATGAACACAGGCCAACATGTTTGGGCTTGGAGGAGATGGTCACGCAGTACACTCTCTTTGGATGTCCACTGTAGTACAACAGCAGAAAATCCACTGTCTTTGTTTCTTTTTAGTTTTTACATGTTTTATGCAAAACTTTAACTGTTATAAAATGTAACAGATCAAAAGGTTACTCTGTGTGGAATAAACTGTAAAGTCTTCATCTAACTGTATGTGTGTGGGTTTTTTATACATTAAGTTTGGTTAATGCACAAAATCAAATGGGTGATTATTACTGTCTGGGGTTTTAGTGAGAAATGTGTTCATAAATTTAGTATCAATTACTTTTCGGTGTGTTTTATCTATCACCACAGATAATAACAAAGGAAAACTTAATCCAAAAAACTTAATCCAAAAAACGTTTACTTCAAACTTTTTATATCAATGTGAGTTTTCAAATTCACTTGAGTGCATTTACATCTAATTAAAGTGAAACACAAATCCCTCTGTCTTCATACAGTCAGACAAATGTTTAGTTTTGTTGATTCACTGTTTAGTGTATGGCACTGTTTTCCAAACATTTGACACATGACAATCCACTTTTTAAACCAAATTCAGAATGTATATTGTTTTATGCAGTATATTATAAATCACAACAGCCTCTAGAATTACTGATACAAAGTAAAGAGTATTTATTCAATGTATGACTTCTGTGTCTTAGATAATGACACCATGGAGTCCACTTTGCAGGTTTTTGTTAAATAAATGTTTTTGTTAAATTTTGTTAAACATAAATCAACTTTAAAAGTGATGCCAAAGAAATCCAAAGTGCAGAGCAATGGCGAAATGTACTGTTCCAGTGTTGGATGTAGAGCAAGATAAACAATAGATCATCCAGTGTGTTTAAAGTCCATGATTAAGCAGGACAACCTTATCTAAAAAAAAAAAAGATTCACCCTTGTCTGTTTAGTTTTTTGCCATTCGTCTAAAACTTAAACACATTCAAACAAATTCTCTATTTTATTTATATTTATATACTGCTGAATGCTTTACTATATGTACCCTTCACCCATTCAAACATTGTCCTTACTGACAGCAAACATTCAGTCTATTGCCCAGTGGCCTGTGGACAAGAGGAGCCAAGGACTGAACCAATGACTTGGGTCAGTGGCCGACCTACCCTACTTCCTGAGCACAGCAGCACAAACCAAAGTGACCCCATCACCAAGGACCAGCCACTGTGCTTTATCCACCTGAGGCTACAGCATAAAACGAGTGAAGGTCCCTCAACGCACACTTACAAAATGTGAGGTCAAACTGTGCAGTGAACGAATCACTTTCACCCTGTGCGCTGTCTCACTCGAGTCCCAACAGAGCTCAGCTGAACTGGGAGAGAAACAAATCATTTCAGTAAGTGATTCAGTTCAGTTCATTCTCCCGAAAGAACAAATCGATTGCGACCGATACAACACTATCAGACAGTCAACACATCTGCAAAATGCTGTTGCAACCTGGCCACATTTGCTCTCTGGGACGGTGAGAGATTGTTGTCACAAGGGAGCAGGGCTTATTTGGTGGAACCACCTCATCTCTCTCTGATACCGCACTGACCAGTGAAACTCTCCATGCTTTGAGGGGATTAGGGTGGTAGATCTATGTTACCCCACCCCTGTCAGAACACACAACCTCTTAGTCGACCTTATCAATTTCTTCAAGGTTCCTTTGTGGTCACACAACCTTTCCACTTGGTGACTAATATGGAGCTGGAAGAAGGAAGTAATACAAGCACTTTTGTCTTAATTGTCTTAATCTATCCCCTCTGTTGTACAGGTGCAGTTGAGGTTCCTGGGCCTGGAGCAAATTCTCATGTGATAATGGACCCAGTGTGTGGAGTTTCGCTTTCAAGTCCAGGATATATTAAACCTCATTTTTACCTGGGCTAGGACCAACATCACAGTTTTCCTTTTATATTGGTCCAGTGTAAGAAAGTCTACTGTTTTTCTGTTGTTGTATTATTTATTTAGCCCATTTACACCTTTGAGTTTCGTTTTAGTTTGTCCTAGTATGCTTTCCATACCTACGTTACGTCATATCCTCTTAACAGTGAGGCACGTTGATTCCGAGGTGGTGAAACTATGGTGGATCCGTGTGCGTTAATGCAGAAACGTGAGTTTACCTGCCTTGTTGGACAGTGAATACTGTCACAATAAGTCAATGGTCTTGTTTTCTTGCTGTTTGGCTGTTGTATTTTCGCTAGTTTAACTATGTTGATCCAGAAATCCGTGTTTTGTTTCACTCGCGGTTAAATGCCATCTGGTCGAGTACTGCAGTGGTTTATTTTGTCCGCTAGGTGGCGACATTGACCATAAATTACTGTGTTTTGGCACGTTACTCAGGGATGATGTGTTTTGAGTTATTGTAATGCTGTTCAAGCCTGTTAAACTGGTGATTAACCCAGGATGTTTAAGTCTAACTTAATTTGTATATTTTTGATGATTATATAAGATTAATAATCATATGCTGTTAATGTTATTAGTCGATTATGATGACTGGATACTACAATATATAATTATTTTTCTTTTACTTTAGGACCACACATACACCCATACATGTCCACTGACCCACCTGTAACTCCAACAATTAATTATTAAAGAACATTAAGGAACCTCTCTGTGTCCTGCTGATCAGAGCCCCTGTCCTCAAAGTGCTATCAAGCCAGCACCTTCCCAGAGTACCCACTCACATCCAGCACCCCTCATAGTTTTCTGCCAAACAGCAGTTCATATGGAAATAATCCTGTAGAGGCATGGGAAACCTCCTGCACTGCAAACAGAGGATCTAGCCACCTATCCCAATTGCAGTCATCCTTGTGCACAAACTGTATATCAAAACTGAGTGAATGTGGTATACAGGGTAACCAGCTGACATTCAGGGTGCATCAGGTGGGAGCTAATCACGGCCTTGACACTATGCCTTACCCCCGATATCTAATTTCTACTGGCACAACAGGATATTTGTGAACGTCCCCATGCACACACTTATGAACCCATGATGCCTAACCAAAGACCGAGTCAAATCAGGTTTTGGGGAACTATAGACTTTGCACAGTCAGAATCCACCATTGCCCAATGTACAGTATACCACCTGGATCCTTACTGGAATGCTGGGGGCACTCTCTGAGGAAGTGTTGGCCCCATTTCCAGCAGTCCTGCTTTGTGGAACCCCAGGTGAGTCAGGGGCAATGTCCGTAGTGGCAGGAACCTGGGACAGAGAGAAAGAAGATGGAGGATAAGAGGATTAGAGCATTGAGGGGAGGGGAAAGTCTCTGGTGTGAGTGTGAGTCCTGGCTTCCTGTGGGAGGCTGGCATTGGTCGGACAGCTGCTCGTGGCTGTACCTTTGCTCCAGGGCCCCTGGGGTGGATAGTGATCTTCCGCCTAATGCAGTTGCCAGATCCCCAAGGCAGTGGCACTCACCGCCCCCGCTGGCAGACCCTCCACAAATTGCTCCAGTAAGCAAGCAAGTATGTATGTATTGTTCTGCTGTTTGAATGGTGGCTGGTTCCAAGTGCTGCAGCCTCATTACCACCACCTACGGTGTTGATAAATGAACATATGTAATACTTTTAATAAATGCATATATATTGTTATTATTTTCACATTTTAAATATTTAACTTCATTTATTAATTTATTTCTATTAAAATATATATATATAAATAAATATATTTCAGCATTGTAGAGTAGTGTATATATATATATATATATATATATATATATATATATATATAAATACTCTATAAATATATAACGTGTACAAATATATACTACTCTACATATCTAATATTTACATATTGTATTTAAATACAGATACAATGACCATGCTACTTTGATATAAATCTAAAATTCAAAGTTAAAATAAATAAAACATTAATAATATTCAAACTTTCAGGTCAAAACATTTCCACAAAATAACACGTCAACAACAAATCTATGGATCACACTGAGCATCTAATGACAGCGACGTCTGAGCCAGCGGATCATTTCATCAGGACAGGCCGAAGTAACGCTGCTCTGTGCCGCACACAAACTATAAATACGTCAGATCTTAATACATAAACCACATGTTTGAATTCTAAATGACTAATTTCTCGCCTCAAATGATGTTAAAAATTTGTTCTGGGACACAGAAAAATATTTATTTCAGATTCATATTTCTATTATCTGCTGCTATGCCCCGCCGAAATGTATTCTGGGATACATGGCCATCCCATGTCGCCTCCGATGCATACTTGGTAAAAATCGGCGGAGCAAGAACACTTCCGGGTTTGAGAACCGTACTCGCTATTTGCTTACTTGAGAATTGGAACAGAACTTGGACTGAGGCTGATGACGTTTTCACAATTACGGGAGTACGCAAGTACGCACAAGTATGGATATTGAGAAAGGACTGCCTTGTTGTGTGATGCTTTTCCCCCTGCTCCAGCCACGCATGCTGAGATAAAGAGGGTTGATTAGTAAACTCACCC